>NW_022681468.1:76794739-76847239 GCF_009764315.1 Trachypithecus francoisi | reverse complement strand
ATTTTCTTTGTGCTTTATTAGTACAGTTGATAAATAGATAGATTAGAATGCATACGTTTTTGGCAAAATCTCAAGAAAATTTTATTAAATCATATTTAAATGGGGTTAGCTTGGCAAAGTCTCCTAATTAATTCAAAATTTCCTGGTTACCACCAGCAAATTATCAAAAACCTTTAATTTTCCCACTCCCTAGAAAAAAATATACTGACCTTGTTTTTTGACTACAGTGCGATCTATGTGAGATGATGTCCACGTTAGCTACTGCAAGAAGTTTGCATGTTATCCAGAGGTTAATAGGATGCACTTATCTTAAGAATATATTTAAGTGAAATTAGTATCAAAACAATTATTGGAGAACAGTTTTCCAGTGATTTTTTTTCTTTAAAACTATAGCTGAAAAGATCATCCATTTTAAAAGCTTTAAAAGATTTAGACTCAACATTTCATTAGCAAGAATTGATATGTGAACTTATTTCTGTAATGAGATAGAATTCTTACTTAGGAAAAGTCCTATTTCTGAGTTTGTTCTGATTTTTTTTTTTTAAGAAAATGATGATTTCCTCTCTTATCTCTACCATCCCATAAACTGAGGTATAAGAGTTTATAGTCTAAACCTAAATAACTAACTCCATTGCAGTTCTGGTATCTCAAACCATCTGCTGCTAAATATGAGTCCACTTAAAAAATTCATGTAAAAAAAGCCAATATAGTAATATTTTGAAAACATTTAGCATCATTTACTAAAAATGTGGATGAGGGAGCAAAAATACTTGAAGAATGTATTGAAAAGCAACGCATCTGTTTAATGGCTCTTTCACGAATCCCCATCAGTTTGGCATTGTGGAGAAAATCGCTACTAACAGCAGTTCTGCATGTATTAACATTTTGCCCTCTTTTCAGCAATGTTTGCTCACTGTTGTTTTACAGTAGGGTAATAATAATGCTTATCTTATGGAATATTTTTCTTTTACTTTTCAAAAAAATATGCATTCTAAAGACAAATACATAAACATATATATTCTGATCATAAATACAAAATATAGACCCATATATACAAAAATAAATATAGATACTTACATACATAAATACATAAATTTAACTTGCTAACAGTTCTTATCATTACTTACCATTTAGGTATTTCTTTGAGATTTAGATTTTTTTTTATACTGCTTTACAGTCAGATATTTTTTGGTTTTATTTTCTTCTAACATCTGCATTTTTACAAATGTGTTATGTAAGTGGCGCAACTAATGCTGCGCTTAATTGAAGCATCTTTTTGTTTGTGAAATCTTGAAATAACATATTTCATGTTTTCTAGTGCATACTATTGCCAAATATTTGGATTTATTAGTATTGCTAAATATGATTTACTTTGTGATTGAAGGTAGAAGACAAAGATTAAACCTATAGAGAAAACAAAGTATCATGCTTCCATAAATTTAATTAGTGTTGCTTCATGACATTCTTCGATTGCCTTTGTCCTAGTCAATGCTAATTTGTATTGTACTGAGCTTCCAGATAGTAAGTATCTCAGAACCAGTGCTTTATGCACTTCTCCATTTTGACACTTTTGGGAAAAACGTAGTTTTGAAACTATTTCTCACCTCTTCTTTTTCTAATCTTATTCACCCCACACTCTATACCACGTCCCCCAAATACGACCAAATATTGACTGACAGCTTGAAAGTGCTAATCGAATCATTCCCAATCGTATGTATTCAATATGTTGGCTTTAAAAAAATTGGAAGCCCAAATCTTTTATCTAAGATCATTGCTCAATAGACAGACAGATTTTTAACCACAGCAAATTCAAGTACAGGTTTCAGACCAGTCAAACCCAGGAGACAGGCAGGAGGTCTGCCCTTCCTCAGCCGTTCTTCTGTCTGCATTAGCTGTTCTTGCTCAGGCTCCATCGACCTGTCAGAGCCATCACAGTGATTGACTGCCCCGGCAGATGTGCTGCTATAACAGGTAACTTGATCATCCAGACCCATCTGTCTCTAAGTCCTCTTCAATTCACACTTTGAAAAATATTAGAGGTTGGGAGGGGTTGAATTCTTTGTTAGGATTTTTTAGAAAAGTAAGCTATCTGTATTTCACAAAAGGTTACCCTCTAGTGAGTGAATGGAAATGTATAGCATTTGAGCTTTTTAGTGAGATGAGCTGCTTCCAGGGCATCTTACTATCAACATTTTAAATTGGCCAACAAGATCTGGGAGAATTTGAAAACCTGATTTCCAAAACACAATCTCAAGTTAAGGACCAATTTAAAAGAATAGCCATGATAATAATAGAATGATGTTGCAAAGATAACAGTTTCCGTGTATGAGTGAGACAGATGGGCTGTCTGTGCATAGAGAGGAGGGGAATCTCATGCAATGGGAGCAGTCCCGTGTCTTCCCTTCAGTGCCCATAGCCTGGCAAATGTTGTGACATCATTAAGCTGAACCGCTGATTTCAGATGAGTCTGGAACAAGAATGGGCAGGGGTAACTCAAGCTCATGCTGAAATGTACTTAACTAATTTACTAGTATCACTGTTTCTGATAATTACTTTTCACCAAAATATTTTGCTGTGCTTGTGTGCAGAGAATTTCACTCTATAAGTCAACACTGTAAGTGTAGAACTGCTCAGGATCTATCAACAGCTTCTATTAAGAGAGAATATAACCTTGGTGAGATCAGTGGCTAACATTTTTCTATTTCTCAGTAAAGTCTACTGCCTACTCACTATCAAGCGATGAACATTGGGTGAAAATGACATGGTTCAATATCTATGGGAAAGTAGCATACTATAGCAAGCACAAGGTAAAATGAATGACAACTAGCAAAAAAAAGTGAACTTTTTTTCAAATGAGATGAACAAAATTATACTAAGTGTGCACATAAATAACGATACCTGCAGAACCCAAAGAAATACATGAGCACAGAGAAATATATGAACAAAGGCAAATTTCCTTAATAGAACTCATTTGCAATTCTTTCATAGGCTAGCCCTGTGAATGAGAATATGCCAATATTTATACTATTTCTCCAATTCAAAACATTAACAATAAATAAATTTCCCAAAATCGTCTTTCTTGGCTAAGGAAGCTAAATTCTGTTTTGGGCACAGTTTGCCACTTTTATCTACTGGTAAGGTCCTTCATGGAAATGAAAGTATTTTTTCTTCAGATAAGAAATAGAAAATAAAAAATTTTATATTTTATATTAGCAATAACTATTCTTTCATCCTTTTTGTGGCCTGAGGGAGGATCAGATTTGTTATTGATGTTGCTTGAAAAGGCAGAGATGGTTTGAGTAAAGCTATCAAGTGCTTAAAGGAGTTATTTATCATATAAAGATTTGGCTGATTAATTCAGTTTAACTGTGCCCACTCTTCTCTATTCCTACACTTCCAACCCAAAGTGAAAAAAGTCACATATCTGAAACACAAATCTACCCAAAATTTAGAAAGAGCTGAGAACATGATGGCACAATTAGAAAAAAAATCAACACTGTCTTGACAAAAATTATTTTTAAAAGAGGTCACCATTTTTTTTTGTAATTAAAAAGTTAAAGGGGAAATTGTCACTATTTTAGTAGTGTTTGTCATTGTATACTGTGCAATTATTTACTCTGAAGACCCTATAGATGAAATGGTAAACCACACATATCTTCAGTACTTGCATGCCATGGAATCAGATCTGTAAGTATCCTGATATGGAACAAGAGATTCTTTTTTAAACTCTTGCATTTTCATCCACTTCACATCATATAACTCACATTCTTAAAAAACGACTGAAGATTTTCTTATTTCCATGTGGTTCCTGCTTTCTAAATTCTGTTGCTTGTTTTCTCCCTGGAGTTCTAAATGTTGCTTTAACATCTTTAGGTGTGATATAGATAGATTTAGAGTGATGTAGTTAGCAAGCCTCAAGCTGCAGCTTTTAAATACATTTGAAAATCTTCTTTTGGAGGAAAACAAGGCACTCTTATGGGAAAGTTACACTTTATTTTGGAGGTACCTCTTGCAACTTTTCATTCCAAAGGTGCTGAATTTACTATTACTATCAACACGTAGGTAATTAATCTTCCATCACACAACCTTTTTCATGTGCAGCTCATCAAAGCTAGTTTATCCTTTGAACAGCTTAAATCCTAAATTTTAAAAAAGAGGGACTAAGGTCTATTTACCAAATCAAATTCAGTTGAATGTTTGAGAAAGTGTCCTTTTACATAAGGTTTATACCATATGATGTGTTGATCTTCTGGAGCACAATTTGCCTCTGTGTTCTCCCATGTAACTATAGGCCTGCATTCATCTCAACTCTGCCCTTGTAACATTTTTTTTTCAACTAATTATATCCATAGAAAGAGTTTTGTGTAAATATGGTTTTAGCAGTTTATAACAAGAAAAGTGGCTTTCACTTATTTTAAGTTCAAGTTCTGTATATTCAATTACTGTTAACAAGCACTCCACCTACTGGCTTACGTGATGCCAAGCAAGCAGTCCATGATACGAAGCAAATCGGCAGTAGTAAAAGATATTTCCAAGACTGCGATATGAACGGGACCTCAGCTTTATGATCATCAGCCAGGGTCAAGTGTGACTGAGTTGCTGTTCACCAAGATTAGGATGATTCTTGGTATTTGTGTTGGCTAAGTGACAACCTAACTGTGAAGAAGATTTCCAACATCAGTTTGTCGTATGAAGGTAGGATGGTTCACTGAGAGGTGGATTTTTGCAACCACAACAAAGAAGGGGGAAAATCACATTCCAGAGCATCAAAATACTTTTCATGCATTTTTAGAACAAATAAAAATCAGTACAAGCATAAGTATAAAAAGTACTTTTGTCCAAAAGAGTTCTTAAATAAAATAGGATATTTATTTTTATGAGTTAGAATTATAGACATTGCATATGGTTATTTCTTGTCCATCAATATGCCATTTTAAAAACTGTAATATTGCAGTAGCAGCAGAAAAATACGCGCTTGAAAAATTTCTTTGACCATTGCTTCCTACCCTGTGAACTTTTTAGCATAGTGGTCTTAGTAATGACTAATCATATGACAGACAAAGAGAGATTAGTATTAGGCATTATAGTGAAATCAAAAGAAATTGAACCAGCTCTATTCCACAATGTCAATATAATGTATAAATCATAACCTTCTGCCTACCCCACCCACCACTATCTATCTTGACATATCTCTTTAAGGACAGCTTACTATGTAATTAATGCCACGGTGCCTATATTATGGTATGTTTGAATGTGGCAATAAACAATATAGCAATTAATGTGAAATAATACAAAAGCAAATCAAGGCACACTGTCTAGATATTGAGGCAAAGCAGCGGGGACATTGAAAATAAAAGCTTAATGGGCTGTGGTATGGAAATGTGTTTCCTAATATTGTCTCGGGGTGTTATTGTGAATAGAACTGAAAAAAAAATGTTGATGGTAAACTATCTAACTATATAAAAGGTTTCTTGGGGTCAACTGTATTTTATCTCCAACTTTCCTTCTTCTCCAGGATTAGTAAAGAATAATCAGACACTTTCAATAGCATGGGAAGGTCTCCTGACTCCAGAAACTCTTGTAGTTTGCAGCTAAACCAGGATACAATATGGCACTAAGTAATAGAACCTATTCTGGGTTGATGAATGCTTGTGCACTGATGCTGGAATAGCTTTATAACTGCTTTAGTAAGAGCCCAGTAAAACTGCATCCCAGATGCATGAATTTCTCTTTTGGCTTTGCAAAGGAAGTGTTCACAGTTAGGGGGGATAAATCAGTTCCATTAAGCATTTACCCTGCAAAACAGAGATTGAGGAATCTTAGCACATGACGACACAACAAAATTTACCTGACCCTTCCAAGCTAAGGAAAACAAGACAGAAGGTCCTCTCGAGAGGCTGTATCATATATATGTTCTAAGCCTGTGCTGCCCATATGTTCAATAGGACTGTTGAATCTCAAAGTTATAATAATTTGCAACGAGGTGCCAGAACCAATTATTAAATATCATATGATCCAACAGAGATGAAATAAAAATATACAGGGTCGATTTTACTGGCTTTGACTATTATAAGGCATTTAAAGTACTTTGAATTTACAGTTTAACTTGAGGGTTGTATTAATGACATCCTTATGCTAGAATTTTGTTCCCAGCTGAATATGATAAGCTCAATGCAGATGGCATACTTTTCCAAGGACAAAGGGAGTCTTGGCCTTATCCTTTCTTTTTGATTTGTGTATCAACTCAGGAAAAGGAGATATGCTATTATGATATCCTCCGCTAATGTAAACCTTTATTCAAAAGCGCAAATGACAGCCAAAAGTACAATTCAAGTGAGAAAAAAGGTAGTGTGTGATAGTATCACAGAATGATACAATCTCAGCCAAATCGCTGCCTATAGTGTAGAAAAAGAAGACTCTTAGTCTTCAGTGTAAACAGTCATAATTTATTTACCATGACATCTCTAAAACACGAATGAATAAATGTTTTAAATACTGGTTCTGGTCTCAAAGCCAAGGCCAGTTCTTTCTCCCCGATTGCTGTGAATCTACCCTCAGCGAAATAAGAGATGCGGATTGGTGGTTTGCCACGAGTAAAGTGAGGTGCTCAGAAAACGAAGTTTGTTCTACTACTATTATATCAAAAGCACGAGTGAGGCGTTCAGTCAAGTCTCCAGAATCAAAACAAGATTGTTCTACCTCAGTAACATTTTGCTGGAATGAAACCACCTCTTTGAATGGATTTTCTTGAGAATCAAAGTTGAAAGACAAGCTTTCTCTCCATTCCGAGCATAGTGTGTCTGCTGAGGCCTCGGTATGATCAGTTTAGGAGATTAAAGCCTGTCTTCCCTTGGTCAGGGGAGCACTGCAAGCACAGGACCGTGTTTGTCTATGTATGTTTACAGCACCTGTCAGTCGATACATGAGAAACAAGAAGAGTAATGTAAACTGATCCCCCCTATTGTTGAATATTTAATGCAGTCCACTAGAAAGAAAAGCACAAACATTCTACTTTTCCAATGCTTGTCTTCCATGCCCTCTTCTAATATTCTCTTGGGAGAGGTGGGTTTCGATCCTGGTCAGGGCAAGTACCCATTTATTTCAGAATCCTCACTTTCTTGTCTCGGCTTCCTTCCTGTCTCCTAAAATGAAATTTATTTTATTTTAGCCACCTCTGAGCATACTTGTGTGTATATATTTTCAGGAAAATTGGATTTTCTATATAGATTTTTAAATCAGTTTTCAGATCAAGTTCAGAAATATGTAAATTGTTGTGTTGTTGGACCAGGCAGGAGTAGAACATATCCCTCAGATGAAGAGCACCCAATACTATAAAGTGATCTTAAATGAGAAAACTAGTGTGTAAGTCAATTAAAATGGCCAATAATGGGAAAACAAGTGCCCATTCCAAGAGCAATTGTAAGACATTTAACCCAAGGAAAGTTGCATTATACATTTTTATTAAATTGAGGCTATATTCACACTTACTGTGGTTTGAAATGTGAACCAATATTTTCTATCTTTGGTTTCCTTGCTTTAAGATCTCTTAATGTGCATAAGATGAAATTCATAATATCATATGACTGTTTTAAGTTTGCAAGTTACTGTCTCGAAAGTTATAATTTAATTTAAATGGACAAATGCCCATTAAACTGTTATGCTCTCTCATAAAATCATATCTGACCTGAGATTAATGTAACAAGACTCTGCAATTCCTAAGACTCTTGATTCTTTGTCATTTTAGCCTTATTTACAATGCAACACAGTCAATTTTAAAGAGCACTATCATTTAGCACAATGTAAAGTATTAGCTTTCAAAGATGTATTCAAATCCTATTTAAAGCTTAGATCTGCTGTTTTGCAATAATCTTTATAATAAGAAAAAGAGAAAAAGATTAAGGTCCTAGTAAAAATAAATACACTTATGCCTACTCCAATCCTTCCTGAAAGACATGCAAAATTATATTATTAACTCTTAAAATAATTTGTAGATAATCTGCAAATATAGATCTTGGGAGAGAGAAAGAAGAAAACTTATGTAAATCTAAAATGCATAATAGGATCTGTAGAAAGGAGCTCCAGCCACTTTCCAAATGGAGGTCTTCACATTGAGAGTGAGGATAGTGCCACGTACAAATAAGAAAAAACAAAAAATAACAGAAGAAAAACAAAAGGAAATGTAATAAAACTCTTGTCTGAACAATTACATTACTCTCACTGGGGAAGTGTTACAACCTAAAGTGGCAACTTGGAAACTCCAACATATCTATATGTTAATTTTCTAGCATCTGATTGTATTCCAGTTTTGATCTGGGCCACCCTGTAGGATCTGACTTCCTTTCAAGCTATCAGTTTCATTCCTCCTGGCAGGTAATCCCCATGAACAAAAAGATTAATAAGTATAAAAAGGATTAGGATAAAACATAATAGAATTTCATGGAATTCCGCCATTTTGTGCCATTATATTTTGTTAATGTTAACAATAGGTTTTGTATATTCAATACTTAACCCATGACAGACACAATGCTAAATGCTTTTAGGACATTATCTCATTGTATTCTCTCAGAAACCTTCAAGTATATATATAGCTTGTTTGTTTGCTTTTTAGATGAAGTCTCACTTTGTCACCAGGCTAGAGTGCAGTGGTATGATCTTGGTTCACTGCAATCTCCTCCTCCCAAGTTCAAGTGATTCTCCTGCCTCACCCTACCAAGTAGCTGACACTACAGGCATGCGCCACCATGCCCAGCTAATTTTTGTATTTTTAGTAGAGACGGGGTTTCATCATGTTGGCCAGGATGGTCTCGATCTCTTGACCTCCTTATCCACCGGCCTCCCAAAGTGCTGGGATTACAGGCATCAGCCACCACCCCTGGCCCCTGCAAGGTATTTTTGTCTGTTTCTCAAATGAGGTAGTTGAGGCATAGGAAGGCTCAGTGAGTTGCTATAGGTCATAGAACTAGTAGTGCCTTAGAGATTCCTGCATAAATACGCTTAACTCCCAGGTTCATACTAATATTTCTGCTCTGTTCCTTCTCTAAATTTCAGTCCTTAGGAATTAGCCATTTAGCGTTGAAACTGGAAATGCCACATGATGATGCAGGCACATGATTTACTTCCCAGCAATGGGAATGAAGTCACGATAGGACAACTTTTAAGTTTTGCGGATAAAATGAACTAGTGTCAGTATAGCATGTAACATATAGAAGGGCTTCAAATGTGTTGCACATGATTATAATTATCATTATTAATAATGAAGCCTCACAAAATGACATGGGCTTCAATTTTATAGTACCTATAACGAAACCAGCTCAAGGGAAACATACAGTGTCTTGGAGAGGGAAAAAAAGTTTAATGATATTACCCCAAGCAGTTCTTTTCATTTTGAATTCCATAGTTTCATCTTTACGCTCAAGAGGACCATGTGATGTGACTCATCATGGTTGAACTGATTGTGTAGTTTGGAAAACAGAAAGCAATACTTCCTTTTTGCTTCTACCAATAGTACACTCAAAGAGATGGAATTTGAAGCATCATCTTTTAAATGAAACATTAAATTCAAGGACGACAAGGACTTATAATCCATTAAGGTTTTCTTTAACAGGATATAGTTTGTCTCAGTGTTTGTGCTTTATTTAAATTAACCATCAAAAAATTATCTATTTCTATTTCTCTCTGTGTGTGTCTCATCACTACTACAAAGAATGTGTGTATGTGATTTTTTTAAAAAATTACTTCTACGGTAAAATGACTAACATTTTATTAAAATAATGGTAGAAATGACTGCCTAACATGGGTAAAGCAGAAGAGAATGAGATATTTCTACATTTTGGTAAAAGGGAAATTTCAATCCTGAGTTTAACAAGTGATACAGAAACATAAACTTTTATTGTAAATCATGTACGATAGTGATTTGGTAAGGTAAGGAGATGAGATGAATGATAGAAAAGTTGTAGAAATGGAAATTTGTTGTTCTTATTTCAAAAGTTGATTAGGTAAGCAGTTATGAAAAAAGTAATTGTAGTAGTAGAGTATTTCTAGGCTGTAAAGAATGAATTGGTTCGCTCTCGGCCTTAGCGCCATTTTTCTGGAAACCTCTGCGCCATGAGAGCCAAGTGGAGGAAGAAGCGAATGCGCAGGCTGAAGCGCAAAAGAAGAAAGATGAGGCAGAGGTCCAAGTAAACCGCTAGCTTGTTGCATCGTGGAGGCCACAGGAGCAGAAACATGGAATGCCAGGCGCTGGGGATGCTGGTACAAGTTGTGGGACTGCATGCTACTGTCTAGAGCTTGTCTCAATGGATCTAGAACTTCATCGCCCTCTGATCGCCGATCACCTCTGAGACCCACCTTGCTCATAAACAAAACTGCCCATGTTGGTCCTCTGCCCTGGACTTGTGACATTCTGGACTATTTCTGTGTTTGTGGCCGAGTGTAACAACCCTAAAATAAATCACCTCTTCCGCTCTTTTAGCTGAAGAATTAAAAAAAAAAAAAAAAAAAAAAAAAAAAAAAAAAAAAAAAAAAAAAAGAATGAATTGGTTCATAAGTGCCACCCCCTAGGAATGATAGGTTGTGTATTCAGTGATCACAGAGTACAGTGATTCACTGAAGGAAGACACTGTCATACGTGAGGTCATTGCAGACCTTTCTCAGTAACAGAAACGTAATTGGTCCTGTACGTGATTAACAGTTTTCTATTATTTCAATACACCGATATTTTTAAAGATGATTGAATTAATACAAGGATTTTAGCAAATAGAATTTAGATTTTCAAAATATGTGTAATGATATTTTTGAAGTTTAAAATGTTTAGAAGAATCTTGATCTAAGTGATAAATGTCATCCCTAACTGAACAAATTAAACATTTGTAGCATAAAAAAATTTAAGATTAGAAGTTACAAAGTTCAGACGAACAATTTTTTTCTATGCAAGACCAAATGAAGGCACATGCTTCATTACTATATGTACTAAAAATTCAAATTACCTAATATTTCTGAGAGCAATTATTTATGTCAGTGACAGAACATTAACCAAGAATTTTGTTCTGATAAAATTTATACCAGATTGCCTTTTTTTTCAAAATTGAAGATATTATTAAAATGATTTTTCACATCAATTTCCCTCCCCCTCTTAACCAAAAAATCACAAACAACATAACCAAGAAATCACACTTGGATCATGGTCTGTGTTGGATTATCCCAATGTTTTCTGTGACTTGATCTGTATAAGTTATCAATAACTAAAATGATTTGTTTGGAATTAAGAATTCGCTTAATCGTCAGTAAATTTTTAAACTTAATGATTGCAAAATACTAAGAAAATGCTAAATACAGTGATAAATTAATACATATACTGCTTCTTAGGAGATTGATTCTTTTAACTCTGTGTGTGCCCATCAAGATTGTATGATTTCTTAGACCTCTATTAATTGAGTGCACAAATAAGAATATGCAACTAATAGTTGGGCTAGCTGTTGAAAAGTCGGTTGAAAAGTGAAAATTTCAAACAATTATCTCATCTCTATATCTGTATCTATATCTCTCTAGACCCGATGTTTGGGACACATAGAAACAATTTTAGCTACTTTTTTCTTCTGTGTTGCCAGTGGCCAATTAGACCAACGCTAATTTAATCAATTCAGAATATTTTGCAGAGCTACAGGGTAAACAGAGTAATAAATTGTGAGTAAGTTTTTAAAATACAGGAGCTGGGTAGTCATGAAAATTTAGACCATATATTTTTGCCATGCTAAAACTCATTTGGTTTAAAAGTATGTCCTACATTTCTAAAAATAGAAAAACTTACAATCTTTTAAGGAGATATTGCATTATATAAGGCTTTTAGTTAACTTTACATTGACAAATAAACTTATTGTCAATATACTTTAAATAAAAAGTTAAGTCAATATTATGTCTTCCATGCAAGTCCATATATGCTTATTTATTATGAGAACTTACCAATATGTATGCATACACTGGTACCTGGCTTAAAGTCTGCCATTTAGCTGAGACTCAATATACATTTGCTGAATTAATGAGTAAATACATATAATTATATAACTACATGTACACACATTTCTTAAATTTATAATTAATGTTTAGATACTCATCATAGACACATATCCAGGGAGCCAAACTAAAGTTTTTGACATTAACAATCTCATACATTGTTAAATAATTATGGTCTGCTGGGAAATAAAGAATAAGCATAATTATTTATCATTTTAAATAATTAATTTGATTGACAAAATGATACTATATGGATCTTTATCCAGAGAGCCAACATAGGTAGCATTCTATTTGTAAAAAAAAAGAAAGAAAGAAAGAAAAAAGTTGTAACCTATTCCTACTCCTAGTCCTTAACCTAGGAGTGGATCCATTCATCTTACTGTTACTTTCGTTACATAAAAGGTAATCAACATATTTTAATTTCAAAGACTGGGTTCCCTGAAAAAAATTAAAATATCATTTTCAATGCCATTTAATTTACAAGATTTGACTGCCCAGCTATTCTACAGTTGTGTTTTGTTTGTATTCAATAGATTGAATGTTGTGTTTTATTTTCAACAGACGTGACTTTCAGTGCACTGGAGAGCAATTTATGCATTTGGCTTAGAATTTTAAATGAATATACCCTCTAATGATTTGCCCAATATAAGTGGTCACTTTAAAAAGTAGTACTGAAAGCAAGAAAAATTACTTAAAGGATCAGTTACATCTAAAATGATGAAATCAATAACAATATTTTCTCTGTGATTCTTTCTCTCTGATAAGCAAAATCGTCACTTAAGAGCCACATTAAAATTTAATCACAATCTGTGTGCTTTAGTAATTGATAATTTCTGGACAGCTGTCTTCTGTTTTGTTTAAGTCTTGTGTTCCTTGTGTTTAAGTTATGCCTTTTAATAACTGAATTAAGTATGTTTGGTTTTAAAATCAATTATTAAAATATGATCATATTTTATCATCTTCCAATAATGGCTTATGGTTTTATATTCCTTTACAACAGTGTTAAAACTGGGGTGAAAACCTCATGAGGGGTTAAACTACTAGAAACTTATGTAAATTATACAATCATGTTTTGACCTTAATATATTTTTTCAAATTAAATGTGAATAGATAACAATTTGCATTAATGATCTTAAAATAAGTACTTTAGTTTCAGACTGCGAGCTAGAATCTTCTCTAACTCAGCTTTCTTTAACTTGTGCCTAGTATTTTGTATGCCATATATTGAATAATAAAAACATATATGCCGAACGATTTCCTAAAGAATTCTTAAAAATATTTTCTTAGATACTTTAAAATTCTTAAATTAACTCTAAGAACGATCTCAGCCATGGCAATTGAATGTATATGACATCCTCTATATTTAAAGGGATAGATGATCACTTGTTAAGTACCTCATCATTTAGCACAGATAATGTAACAGCCAGTTCAGCAATTATTGCTATTCCATAGTTCCTCCCTCTGTGTGTTTCAAAGGAAAGGAATAAAGAAAGATTATCTTTCAAAGTACTTCCTCTGATTACATCCCTACTCTCTAATCACCTAACACAACTGCCCAGACTTGAAGTGATAATGTCATATTTATTATAGAACGACTATTTAAAGGATCAATACATTCGATGTTAAACTATGTATTTAAATTTTGAAGGCTAAAATAGCTGACATCGTGGTCATATTATATTGCCTTGAGGTAAAATATTTTTTATTATGTTATTTTAATGTACTCAACTAAATCAATAAGGTTAACTGCATTTGCCAGGATTAGGACCAATAAAATTTGTATCTATTCAATAGCATAATTTATGTGTTCGTATTTACTTTTGTCTTTGCATCAGATGCTAATTAATTAAATACTTCTGCTGAAACTAATAAATAAGTAATAATTAGTTAAACACATTGCAAAAACATAATTTGAAAGAAGCAGATTGAAGTGGCTTGGGGAATATAAGTAGCCATATAGTATGTCAATTAAGAGAAAAACTGAAATATTCCAAATATGTCCACAATATGTCCAAATATGTCTGCAATATGTCCAAATATATGCACAATATTGCAAAATTTAAAATAGTGCATATTTTAACATATATAGAAAAAGAAGCATGGACCTTCAGGGTGGTTATCTGAAAAATAAAAAAATATATTGGTAATGTCAATTCAAAGGTATAGTTTACTTGAAATTTAATTTATAAGTCAAAATATGTTCTTTATATAACATACATTTTGATATATATAAATTATGTAAGACGGGAAAATTATTCAACCGTAAGCGGGTACTTGATTCCCTTAAATAAGATTGCTTGTTTGGGGAGTGAAGGGTATTGGAATAAGCATGTCTTAAAATGCTGTAGCAAGGCCATGTGTTCATATGCCTCATTTTGAACAGAGAAAATGTATCATAAAGCAATGTAAGGCTGTGTGTTAGAAAGCATGCAGCAAATGAAGTTTCGTTTCCCTTGAAAGTAGAATCTCCATAAGTTACTAATGTCAGGGTTGTTGTTATCTTTATTTTCACATCATCATTTTTTTTTAGTGTTCTATATTCCAGTTTGTTATGTTTAAATGTTCAGGAACTAAAACTGCTTTTACAAAATAACCCTAGAAAACTATAAAAATCACAAATCCTTCCAGGGAATTAATCTGAAGTAAAATCATTTTAACACGCTATTTTTTTCTCCCAGTAATTTTCAAAAGCATTTTTTTCTAAGATCAGATTTTGACACTATCCTTTTTTTTTCACACTATGATGTGACTCCTCCTATTATTAAACTTTATGGTTTGAAAAGTCTTTCTTATTTTACTGCCTCCAACATATTAGGTTACTTTTTTAAGAAAAGGTGAACATATTAGCATTACATAAAATGTTAAAGTGACAAAGAGTTAAACTAGGAATTTTAGATGAATACACTAGCAGTTTGCCATTCTGACAGCAAAAGCCAAGCTAGTGCTTAAAAAAATGCAAGTTTGAAAAATGCAAATGGTGTTATCCAAATATGCAGCCATATGTCCATAATACACACATTTTTGGGGGAAAAATTTGTAAAGATTTCTATCACAGAATTGTATCTCAAAATGGTGGGGGTCTTGTTTTTTATATTGTGTTCCCATGAAGATGGTAAGATATGAAATTATGTTTCAAAATCTTTTAAATATATTAGGATGGAAAAAGACATTATTTTTAGGTTTTCATGGGAATTTGGCTCTATGTTTTAACATTCCATTTTGAGTAGGTGCTCTACTTTATCTATAATATAGTGAGCAAAATTTTCCAAAATATCCAGATTCTAGTCACAAAATTTTCTGTTCAGACAAGTAAAGTTTAAAACATAGTCTCTTTGAACAACAAGTTAACAGTCCTTGGAAGTCAACATCTATGAGTCAAGGAAAAAACATAATTAGTTTGAATAATGCTGAGCTGTGAAATTTGGATAACTTTTAAGAACTTTGCTCTGTTGATCACAGCATCAATAACAATAGGCGAATGGAAGCCAAATGCAAGTGGTGAAACCTCCAACAGGAAAATATCAATTAATCTTTTTCAATAGAGTCGAAGTAGGTGTAATCCTCTCATTAAATAGTTTGAACCTTTTTCCAAGTAAACAAAGAAGGGATAATGAGTGATGCCATCCGACTTGTTTACATGGAGAATCTTCAAGAGGCTTAGGCATAACCTCTCAAGACAGAGGTCTTCTTAACCACTGGTCACTAATTACCCTCTTTTAAAGATGTTTGTATAAGCAAAGAGACTGTTTTTAGACTTAACCTGAGAATGCCATTTAAAGTGCCAATATTTTATACTTAAGCCAATATATTGAGCAGTGTCAAAATGTGTGGGATCCTCACAAACCCCCCAAAGAAAAATTATTTCCAATATATATTTGAATAAATGTTCATTCTCTTAAAATTCTTACTAAAAGAGCTACTTCTATTATAAGAAATAATTCATGCTTAACACTAGAGACAGGGTATAACTACTGATAGAACTACAGCACCCTCAGACCTCCAATTGCTGTGAAAATTCTGGGTTGGAAAGGAGAAGAGAGGACTGGAATTAACATCTGTTGTATCATCTGCCAACCAGTTTGCCCTTGATATTTAAGCAATTTCAGTAAATACGTTCTTCAGTCCACTTTTCACAATGCAAGTGTCATTTAAAAATCACTTGATGCTTTCAAGTTGTTGTATGATATAGGCACCAATAGGAGTTAATTATTGTTACAAGTATTTTTGATGTACCAGATATATGTTTGTAATGGACCTAAAGGAAGAGAATTTTACCATGATATTTAACAAAGGCCCACATTTCTTACCGTGCTGATTCTTAATATTGGTATCTCCATGAGCTTATATGTGACTGAATATATATTAATGAAATGAGTATCAGTAACTTTAATGTATGCAACGGCATGGTTGTAATTTCTAAAGCAGTCTGTGTAAGAAGTTTTACTTGCTAAATTAATCAGCACAAAAACTTATAACGACGTGGTCAAAATTATAAATAAGGGAAAAGAGATGAAATTCTTAAACAATGTTAACTCCAGTAAAATGGATTTTTTTTTTTTTGCTACTAACTCAGTTTCAACAATTTACATTTACAATGCTATTTTGATGCTCTCCTTGGATTCTGCTCTGTGGATTAAAACATGAAAGTGTAAGAGCTTTACATGAAGTTCAATACAAAGAGAAAATTTACGTTTTCATGTCTATAATTTGTGATTGCTGTTTTCTTTACATATTAAAACATTATGTATTTTGAAGTAAAATTTTATTATTTCATATAACAAATAAACCATGAGGACATATGATTTATACAGTTATGAATTCTTATAAACCTATGCTACTCTGAGGATGAAACTTGAAGATGGACAAATTTGGAAGAAAACTGAGAGAAGTCTATGGCTTTGTCAATGGTATCTAGTGTTTTAGTAACATCTAATATTGGAAACAGCATCGGATTTTAGCATCAGAAATTTGATCCTAATGACATTTGAATGTTTTGTATGCCATAGAAAGATTTTAAAAACCACCAATTTAAAAAAAATTTTGCATATATCTAATTATGTAACAGATAAGTTGCTTAATTGCAATTTTCTTTTCTATAATATAGAGAGATTTTATTAAAACACCTGTAAGAACCATTTCAAGCTCTGTGATTCTATGAATATGGTACAAATATTAGTATGGGCAAATAAACAAGAATCACTCGTTGTTGTTTATTTTAATGTGTTCCAATAATTTATTTATACTCCATTGATGGAAATTGTGTGTTATTCTAATAAAACTTTAGAAAAATGTATTTGTATGTACAGGCACAAATCTAGTAAACATATGTGAATAAATATATGATACACTCTTGTAATTGAAAGTGACTCTGGGAAAAAATAGAATTGCTTTTTAATAGAACATACAGTAGATGTTTTGGCCTTATTTAACAGTGTGGTTAATAGTTAAGAAGAGAATGAATTATTTGTAGTGACACCAAATGCTCGCTGTGTCTAGAAAACCTTAGTCAAAGTTTACTTTTATTATGTTGTGTGTGGTTGATGAAATTCCACAGCATCTAAACACAAAAAACATCGTACTTATTAAAATCACACACAAAATATCCTTCTGCCCTTATGCTTGTTTATTTCTCCAAGTTTCTGTTTGTTAGAGATTGTCTATTATTGGAAAATTAATTTAGAGACGCATTTACACCTACACAGTCACCCATTTGATTTCCAGATACTTGTGGAATAGCTCACTGTTGGTTAAATGAGAGGTGTGTTGGCCAATTAGCATACAGTTGGGCTTAGTCAATTTGCATATTTCTGTGTCTCTTACTAGAAGCTACTTTCTATGCCACTCAAAACTTTGTAATTTGGTGAGACTTTATAAGCTATAAGCAGTGATTATAACTAAGAAACGCCATTATGTAGCAAATATAAATAAAACTTTTTAAAATTACATTTTTGCTTATTTGTTTCTTAAAAGCATATCTGACCTCAAAGAATATCATTAACTTTGCCTATCTGCTTTTAAATATATATTCCCAAATAATATTTGATTTATATAAAACAGAGAAGGTATTCAGCATATTTGTTACACGATCGAATGAAGAAATTTTGAGTTTTAAACGCATATATTTGACTTTGCCAGGTTAGAATGTTTTGTAATTGTTAGCATGATCTGACAACTAAGCAGGAAAAATTTTATCTTATTCCTGTTTATATTATCTGTAATGCAAAAGACAGCTTCACAATCCTCAGAAGAATCTTAGTGCTTGCCAAGTACATTTCCCCCCTGACATTCTTAAATGCAATATTTTCATTTTATATCATGCCATGTGACATAAAACCAAAAAAAAAAAAAAAAAAGTCTACCCTAGTTGCCTAAGCTCTTATTTCTCAGCATATAAAAACGCATTTTATATATCATTTGTTAATAGGTGAGATTTTACTGGAAAAAAAGGTAGACCATTTACTTTGGGATAGACAATATATTTTTCAAAATATGGCAAGAGTGTCAAAATAGCAGAACACTGTTCATTGATCTGAATAAGATTATTATAAATTGATCTGAATAAGATTATTATAACTTGTTCTCCACCATTACCATGCTCTCACCCAGACTAGTGCTTAAGCTAAACACCAGGCAGCCACTGTGAGTTGCCAATGAGATAGAGAGACTATCAGAATTCCTTGAAGAAGAAAAGGAAGGTTGGTCTGTACACAGAAACAAACTCAGTAATTATCTCAAGAATATTAGCAGAAGCAGAAAATTAGTACTCTGATTTTACCACAATCAATACATCCTAGGAAACAAGTCGGAGTTGAAACTTAATAATTACCTTAGCTTCATTAGGTAAAGAAGGGAGAACTAGAACACCCTCTAACCTTCACTTAAGAACAACTTCCCTCATGGGATCCTTAACTCCTCACCTTTTTTACAGTAGAGAAAGAAGAAATTTATAGTCTTTCAGCCCCTGCTCTCCTTGCTTTGAGTGAGGGGGATTGAAACACTTAAAGTAAGCAAAGAGAAAGAAAAGTCACAAATGAGTCACTAAGTGGAATAAAATCTGTGCTTTCATCAAAACCTTCTGTGACTCATCGATATTTTTTTCTCCTCCACAATATACCATGGTAAAGTCACTGCCTTAGTCACTCAATCAAGGGAGAATTGCATTTGAGTTCATTTCTAAAAATGAAGTCATAAAATTTCTCTGAGTGAAAAATGATGAACTATATTAACTCAGTTTGCATACATCCCAAACAAGGCAGGGAAGAAACCTGATTTGTAACTGTTGATGTCACTGGAATTCAAAGATGTGTACAATTTCTAAGCTTGTTTTCCATTCCAATTTGGTGAGAGAAAGTATTTTCTTCAATTATGTGGATTTCCAAAATTTTTGAAAATTTTCTTACAAGCACAGTTAGCTAATTCTTGGGATCTGAGTAAATAATGTTATGATATAACAAAAACCAAAAAATATATACCAATCACAGTGTGTATTTATAAAAAGCTATACCTGTCCAAATAAGCCATAAAAGCACTTAACGTTTGTCACTGAGTGTCATATAGACCTCATCGATTTCTTTTAATTCAAATTAGAAACTACAAAACTCAGTCAGTATCATGAAGTAGAAAATGTTGTAGACAGATGTAGTTAGATACATAGCTAGGTAGATAGGTAGGTGGGCAGGTAGATAAATGATATAAAGAGAGAGAGGGAGACACAGAGAGACACAGAGAGAGACAAAGAGAATAGACAGCTATTTCCTTAACTGTAAGGCAATATTAAAAGACAAAACTGTAAGGCAAAATTAAACAATAAAACCACAAAATATCTGATGAGAGCTCAAAAAATTTGCAAGTTTCTCCATGGCTAGACTTTATTAAGACTCAAATAAGGCTTTAAAGACAAAGTGAAATGATGGTCAGGATAAAATGAGAAGTTGATCTTTAAGTCAGGTAAACTACTCTTCTTAATACACCATTTTGATTTGGATTCAATGCCTATTTGGGATTCTGGAGAAACTAAGTTATTTATTATAAGAAAGTGCTTGGACTCTAAAACAGTGACCAAAAATAATAATAATAACACCTATGACACTGTACATAAAACAGCAAATAGAAAAAAATCATATCTTACTAACTTTAAGTTTATAGATATTTTTGAGTAGATATTGTTATATTTGTCTGAGAATATACAAGTGTTATTTTTGTGTGTAATGGTTGTCTTTTGACATCCATTTTGAGAGGTAAAGCCTCACAATTTGTCTGTAAATAGGCCAAATTGCTTAATATAGCTTTGGACTGATGTATTATCGGAGTACCTCTCCAGTGCTTTGTTTAGCTGGGAAATTTTCAGCGTGGAGTCGAGAATCCTTGTGCTTTAGAAGTTCATTCTGAAATGTTCATTGCTACTTTTAGGAAGTTCAGTGAATACGACTTTGGCAACTTAATCTCAATAAAGGAAGATCACCTCTTCAAAGTTCAGAAAGTGCCGTCATTTTGACCTTTGTCACCTAGCAGGAAATGAAGAGTAGCAGCATGCCCTTTCTTCCTCTTTTCCCTGTCCATGTTTCTCAGTTCTTGACCCCTCTGTCTTCCTCTATACAAGAGAAATGACCTTATTTTACTTCTATAATCCCCCAATAAAGGCACTGAACCCAACTTCTTGGGGTTAATTATCTGATCTTCTCTGGTTATCTTCCTACTCAAATCCTTTGTGCTGTTAGAATTTCCATCCAACTGTTTCATTGCTTGCCCATTTGTTGGACCCTAGCTGGGCAAAGTCAGGCTAACAAAGGACACAGTCTTGTAGATGCTGATATGAAATATGTATAAAATATGAAATATTATGTATGTATGTCTATTTTTAAAAGACATAATCTTTGTTTCAATCTCAATCTAAAACAAGATTTACCATCTCTTTTAACAAAGCCCTCAGGAGAGTCTGTCCAAAAGCTGAACCAGATGATTTCCAGGAGAGATATATTACACACTAAGTTCTCAATTTACTACCTAGGATAATATTATAAAATGCAATAATACATGCACACACAGACACAACATTTAAGCTATGTGTAGTTTAGTTTGAAATGGTGTTTTTATGCAAATTTAAAAGTTAATTGTTATTTTAGATGTATGAAATGTTATAAACTTTTTAAAAAGGCATACATTTATAACACAAATTTGATTTTGCCTTATTTGTGTGAATTTCAATTGGATTTTCTTAAAGGCCCAACATGTTCAAATACTCCTTATCACCACTGTGTTTCTTACCCATTTTTGATACCTAAGATATGTAAAAGAAACAGATTAAGACTTTATGGTTGCTAGAGTAAGTTAGCCTTACAATTTCCAAGTGAAGCAGAGAATATATATATATTACTCAATATATATTTAGAGAATATATATAGAGAGAATATATATTTACTCAATATATGTAAAATATATGTAAATACAATATATGTTAAAAAAATCAATGTAAAAGAGTTGATATTTAGCTTTATCCATACATACAGGTCTAGTGTTCACCACACTTGTTCTAATCATTAATCACTTTAAAAGTCATATTGTGGCTGGGCATGGTGGTGCACGCCTGTAATCCCAGTTATTTGGGAGGCTGAGGCGGGCAGATCACCTGAGGGCAGGAGTTCGAGACTAGCCTGCCCAACATGGTGAAACCCCATTTCTACTAAAAATACAACAAAATTAGCCAGCATGGTGGCACATGCCTGTAATCACAGTTACTTAGCGAGGCTGAGGCAGGAGAATCACTAGAGCCCTGGAGGCGGAGGTTGCAGTGAGCCGAGATTGCGCCGTTGCACTCCAGCCTGGGCACCAGGAGTGAAACTCCATCAAAAAAAACAGAGTGATATTGCACAGATAATTTTTCAAGGAAGCAAAGCCATGGAATTTTAAGCTTTCAAGACCAGCCCAGAGGAAAATAATAAATAATAATAATAACACTAATAATATAACAAAGAGTCTGTTTCTGATGTATCTTGCATAGGACCCTTTTGAGAAAATGCAACCTTAAATAAAATATGTCCACAGGGTGGGAGGCAGAGGGTTCAGGTAACACAAATCAATGGTATTCTAAAATGGAATTTATAACTTCTGTGACTTGTCAATGCAAAATACTAAAAACCTGTAAGCTCCAGACATAAATGCCTTCAGGGTGTGCTTAAGGAAATAGGTCTCTCAGATTTAATACAATTTAATCCCATGAGTACAAATCAACTATCTTTCTCTTATAATTGGTTGTTATGGAAAACTATGAACTTTTCAGTGTACTTAAAACTAGAAAATGTTCTTCTTAGTTTATAGTTGTTATCAAAAGTGGTGGAAGAACATAGGAAGCTAACTCTGAGAAGTGGATATCTTTAGTAAATATGACTAAGGGATTATGACTTTTGTTGGTCACAGTGGATTGCCAGGATCCAATGATTCAGGCAATTATTTTTGCTAAGATAGTTTGATATAAGGTTATTTTTTTCAGGCATAATATTTTTTAATGACAGCCTTTACTAACCAAAGGAAAAGAATCATGAAAAATGGATGAAGAAATACATTTTAATCTAATGAATCATATCCTAAAAAATGACCAGCAAGTATAGTAGAGACATAATAGATTTCCTAAAGTTAAAATTACTAGTTATTTGCATAATCCCAACATTTGTCTGTTAAAACTATATGTACCCACATATTTTTTGTTTCAAAAAAGAACAGCAGACAAAATAGCCATAGAGTGAAAATTCATGGATCTGACAAAAATTATATATGATAAAGTCTATTTATGCTGAATAAATCCCAAATTTTCTTTATTCAGAGTTTGAATATAGAGTTGCTTCTTAGTTTTATGCCAACTTCTGAATAAATTAGTCATAAGAAGTAAAGCTATTGGTTGATAACAGAAAATATAATAACAGTAATCACATTTTGACATTTCTATTGCACCTTTCACCTTGATAAAATCTAAGGCAATTAATCTGAAAGTCATTTCTCTATTCAGAATTTTCAAGCCCCATCTAAATCCAGTTATCTTCTAAGTTACCTCAAAGTGTAAGCAGAGTATCCACTGCTCTGTTGGCCTGTCAACCTATATGAATGGCACTTGCTACTAACAGACTTCTGAGACCAGGTGAATGTATATGGACCTTTAAATAATGGCCAGTATGTCAAAAAAAGCTAATGTCATTTCATATCCAGTAATGAATCATACAACTTCACTGACATTATATGTCAAGGCTAGGCATGCCCAGCCACTAAGCAGTTAATCTGTCAACCCAACAGAATATTAGTATCTTGAAGTTTTAAGGGCACTTCTACATTGCATAATTTAAATTCCCACCAGGTATAGGAAACAATTTTACAACATTTCTGTCTTATTAACCGACTGTCTTAACATCTTCAGTAGATGGGCAATTCTAAGTGTCAAGAGACTATCTACTCTTGTCTATACGTTTAATCTTAGATGCCTATTTTTTATGTTGCTAAACACATATAAGACTTTCTAAGTGTTTAAATTCGATGAATAAAAAATTTAAAAAACTACACTAAAGGTACTAGAGGTTAAAAATCTCTAGAGTTTTTAATCGAGTTAAAAACACTATTCTAAAGGTTAGAATATAGCTCCACAGTACAGTGGTTGCACAAAGGAAGGAATAGCCATTCTACCTGGGTAAAAGAATAGATCAGAAAAGGCTTCATGGACATAATGTTTCATGGAAAAAATGTTAGGCAAAAATAGTATGTAATAAAATTATATTTACATTATTACATAAGTTACCTAAAGAAAAAAATGAATAAAAAATGAAGAAGACCAATATATTAAACATGGTGCCTCTACAGCCTCGAGTGATGTTTTTGTTTTGTTTTACATAGTCAGGAGATCATGTAACACTTGATATTCAGGGGAAAAAAGTCACAACAACAATAAAATTTGTGGCACGTAGAATAAAACACATTGGGTCTACTTGAGGAAGAAAAGGATTTTTTTCATAATCACCCCTCTCCTACTTTAATTAGCTAGCATCAGAAAACAGAGTACTTTCAAGAGAAGAGATAAAGAATCCTAAATGGATCTACCACAGAGAAAAACTTCATAATTCTATTAGATAACATTTACCGTGATACAGCTGAGTATATATAGACTGCTAAACTATAGCATGCAGGCACATAAAACAGTATTTGCATTAACACACTCTTTGTGAAATGAATTTGAAAGACTTTTCTGAGTTGTCCTGAAAAAAAAAAAAAAAGCAGCCTCCCACAGCTGGCTCCTCTATTTTTGGCTTCTCCTATCCCTGTTTTCATGGCAGCTGAGAAATATTAATGTGAGAAAAGTATCTTTTATTTTAGTCTTTAGAAAAGAACTCAACAGAAAACCCTGCAACTTTAGCAGTAGAGGATAAGAGTTCCAAGATCACACTGTGGAGGTACATTATTGAAACAACCTGTAGGAAAGGGAACATAATATAAAATAATATGTTCCATTTACATATGACATACCCAAAGCTTATGCTGTTTACATATAATGATTAAATAAACATATTTCACGAAAAGTTAACAGGTCCCCTAGGAATAATTACATAAAATAGGTTTGTAATCAATCTCATATAGAGAAAAAGGCACAGTGGAGGAAAAAAGATTTATTTGATCCACCACCATTCGACAGAAACAAGTGGTGAACACATCTGTTTGAAGATTGGAGAAACATTTAGCTTTATGAGAAATTTTCCTCCTGACTTTCCTATGATGCATGCATACATATAAAATCAAATGCTTCATGACATTAATCTAGAAAAAAAGTACCTGTCACATTTGATTCAGCAAACTGGCTTTTAAAATAAATACAGAATTTTAGTCCTATATCCAAACCACATTTGAAAGAGTAATGACAAGTTACTTGAGTTTTATTGACCCAATCAGATCATATGGTGAGTCATTTCCAGACATATCGATAAACTCATTGATTCCTCTCATTCTTGTAGTCACTGGACTATAGAAAAAAGGATCAGTAGCCATTTGACCTTCATTGTGTATTAAACAAACACCAGATGGCAAGGATTCATTCAGGAAATCCATTCTTTCTTCTTCATAGTCATGTTCACACTGTTGCTTCCCACTGAGCCTTTATCTGTGTTTGTCATGGTGCCAGAGCTGCCTGCATAGCACCTTTCATGCATCACAGCTTTCAAATCTTGTCCCATTAGTTTCATTTTGTTTCCATCATAAATAATCTTCTACTTTCTCATACACTCTTTCATTATCTAATAATGGGCTGGGTCATTATACAAAGGAGCCAAGTATTAAAGGGTTAGTGAATACAGTTTGTCCACTTGGTTTCTGGCCAGTGAGTGAACTATTTATTAAACAGATGAATTTATGTAACTAAAAAAAAAAAGGGAGACCTAAGGAATACAAACATCCTCATCCTACTAACAAGTTTTCAGGAACACTAGACATAAAAATGAGGACATTTTCATCTCAAATTGGAAACTTTAAAGCACTATACCATGAGCATTAATCTAATTCAACCTAATTATTTCAAGAAACACACAAAAGCAAATACGCTATCCACTGAAACATTCCATCACTATTTCTTTCCTTGGCCATTCCCTAGTCTCATTTGGACATCAGCCAGCCATCTAGAAGTGTTGAAATGCTGGTAAGCATTAACAAGCCAAGTGACTCCATTCTAACGGCATTATCCTACGAGTAAATTTCACAGAGTCCAAGAAGGGAGGCTTGTCTTTTTGGACAATGTTGTATACAGACAAAATAAGAAAGCTGGACGTTATGTAAGATTTATTGTCGACACTACAAAGTTTAGTACAAACAAGGAGTACTCTGGTCTCAGCAGTGTCAGTGTTCATAGGAAGTTAAATGTTGAGCAAATAAAGTATGCTGACAGCTAAAATCAGATTCTGCCCATATTTAAGGAAAAGTTAAGAAGTTTAGAATGTAGCGTGTAGGATGCTGTGAATATGTCAGCACTGAGTTAAGTCATCCCAGACTATTATTCTTACAGGCAGGCCAATTATCAGGGGATAATTAGACTGATAATGAGCATTCTGACTGGTTGAGAGGTTCCTCCAAGGCTAGAGCACCCCCTGCCCTTATAAGGCTGTCCTCTGTGCCAAGAATGGTACGTTATAAATGGGACTTTAAAAATCATATCATATTTTTGAGAAAAACAAGTTTACATTGATTGAAAATAAGGTGTTGAATTCTAAACTTATTTTTAATAATAAAATCCTTGTTTCATACAGCTATTTAGTAAAACACAGTAGAAGTAATTCAGCTATTTTGTTTTTTTGTAAAACATTTCTATTATATGAAAGTATCTCAACTATATCTAGAAAACTGGAAAAGAATAAAGACCCACTTATGATCCCATCCCTGAGGTGATGGCTCACCTGAGGTTAGGAGTTCAAGACCAGCCTAGCCAACATGGTGAAAACCCGTATCTACTAAAAATACACAAAATCAGACAGGAGTGGTGGCATGTCCCTGTAATGCCAGCTATTCGGGAGGCTGAGGCAGGAGAATTGGCTTGAACCCAGAGGCAGAGGTTGCAGTGAGCCGAGATCGCATCTCCGTTCTCCAGCCTGGGCAACAGAATGAAACTCCATCTAAAATAATAATAATAATAATAATAAATTTAAAAAAAACAGAGGCTGGGCACGGTGGCTCACGCCTGTAATACCAGCACTTTGGGAGGCCGAGGCCAGCGGATCACGAGTTCAGGAGATCAAGACCATCCTGCATAACACGGTGAAACCCCATCTCTACTAAAAATACAAAAAATCAGCCAGGCATGGTGGTGGGCGCCTGTAGTCCCAGCTACTCGGGAGGCTGAGGCAGGAGAATGGCGTGAACCCAGGAGGCGGAGCTTGCAGTGAGCCGAGATCCCACCACTACACTGCAGCCTGGGCAACAGAGCGCGACTCTGTCTCAAAAAAAAAAAAAAAAAAAAAAAAAAAACCAAAAAAAGAAAGCCAAGTTAAATCTGGAGTTTGAAATACATTTTAATGTAATGCTGTAGCATTTGTATAAGTAGTTATTCTATTATGTACTGTTATATGTCAGCAGCAAACTCATCATATTAAGCCCTATGTATGACAACGTATTTAATTAAATATTTTCTGCCTGGAATCCTCTTTTCTTCCGTCTTCCAACAGTTAACTTCTACTTAATCTTTGAGTCCAGCTCAACTTTCACTTCCTTAGGGACAGTATTTCTTTGACTTCCCTGAGCCAAATTCTTATTAGGCACACTTACACACTGTCTCTTCCTAGCCCTTATCGTTGTATGTGATTATTTGATTAATGTGCATCTCTTCCCACCAATAACAACCTCGATAAGGGCAAATGATTCCACTTTTGCTTAATATTATATTCCAGAAGAGGATCAGGCACATAATAGGTGCTCAATAAATAATCGTTGAGTGAATGGATAAATGAACAAACTTAAGCATTTTCTGTATTCTTTCAGACTGTAAAATGTAAAGAAAGAAGAGAAAATGGTTTGTGTATTGCCCTATCAGTAAGAGCACATATAGCTAAGGATGGCATCTGCTTTGATTCCATCACCTCAGCACTTTGCACTTTAATGTCATTGGTCAACCAGCCCGATCCTAGAAGAAAATAACAGATCTGGAATCATGTGAATGGCGGTATAGGAAGAAAACAATGAGAAAGCAGGTAAAGAAAAATAAATTGCTTAAAGCTCCCAGTAGAAATTGTCGATAATTGTTTACTGTGTAGAACATTTTCTTTTGAATGGAAGAAACTTCTTCATAGCTTTCAGAATGGCTTCTGGTTTCATATATAGCTACTCAGGTTAGAAAGGCTAGAAACTTTAAAACTACATTAAGAACAATTCATCATATACTGCTTCATTTCACTGAGTTCAAACTACAGAATAAAAATAACCAACCGTTTCCAACCTAAACTATAAGTCACAAACCTTATCTCAAAAGGCAACTTAAATCTCTTTTAAACTCTGCTCAATTTGTTACCAACATTTACAAACCTCGTCATGTGTTTCAATTTTATCTCAATTGCTAATATGATCTGAAATATTGGTTAATGGTATAGAAATTTCATTTTTTAAATAACTGACAATTTCCTTTTGTTTTTATTATATAAATTGGAAATTCAATTGTAAATCCATAGGTAAATAAATTACATGTTTCAGTACCTATAAAGTTTTATGTTTTATGGCAATGTATGTTTTAAAAGTCTGAAAAATTAAATTATTTCATTGACCCTTTTTTCTTTCACCAGAATATTATTAAGAAAACTCAGCCATGGCATGTAATTTTTCAACCAATAAACTTTATGTTTTAGAGAAGTTTTAGGTTAGAGGAAAATTGAGAATAAAGTACAAAGAGTTTTCACACACTATCAACATCCCATACCACAGTAGTACATTTGTTATAATCAATGAACCTAACCTATATTGACACATTGTTATCATTCAAAGTTCATGGTTTATATAAGGGTTTACTCTTGGTGCTGTACATTCTACAGTTTTGACAATATATAATGACATGTATCTACCATTGTAGTACTATACAATAGTTTCACTGCTCTAAAAATCTTCCATGCTTCGCCTATTTATCCCTATCTCTCCCCTAAACCCTGGCAACCGCTTATATGTTTACTGTTTCCATAGTTTTTCCTTTTCCAGAATGGCACATAGTTTGAATTATATAGTATTTTAGTCTTTTAAGACTGGCTTCTTTCACTTAGTAATATGTTTCCTCATGTCTTTTCATGCCATGATAGTTTAGTTTTTTAAGCACTGAGTAATATTCCATTGTCTGAATCTACCACAGTTTATCCATTCACCTAGTAAAGGACATCTTGGTTGCTTCCAAGTTTTGACAATTATGAGTAAAGCTGCAAAAAACATGCATGTGCAGGGTTTTGTGTGAAAATAAAGTTATATTCATTAGGTAAATACCAAGGAGCACCGTTGTTGGATTGTACAGTAAGAGTGTGATTTTGTAGGAAACTGCCAAACTGTCTTTCAAAGTTACCTTGAATTCTCATCAGCAATAAATGAGAATTTTGTTGCTCCATATCCTCACTAACCTTTGGTATTGTCAGTGCTTAAAATTTTGGTCATTCTAATAAGTATATAGTAGTATCTCATTATTGTCTAAATTTGCAATTCCCAGTGAAATATGATGTCTAACATTTTTTCATGTGATTACTTGCCATCTGCATATCTCCTTTGGTGAGAGTCTGTTCAAGTCTTTTGTCCATTTTTATTCAGATTGTTTATTTTCTTATTGTTGAGTTTTAAGGGTTCTTAGTATATTTTGGATAACAGATGTTTATCAGATATGTCTTTTGCAAAAATTTTTCTGCAAATCTTTAGTTTGACTTATTCTCTTCACATTGGATTTCACAGAGTAGAAGTTTTGAATTTTAGTATTGTAGTTTTGCATTTTACATTTGGGTCTATGATTCATTCTGAGTTAATTTTTGCAAAGGATATGAGATCTATATATAGATTTTTTTTTTTTGCATGTGCATGTTTAGTTGTTCCACCCCTATTTGTTGAAATGACTATCTTTGCCTAATTGCATTTCCTTTGATCTTCTGTTAAATATTAGTTGACTGTGTTAATATGGTTCTATTTCTGGGCTCTGTTCTGTTACACTGATCTATTTGTATATTCTTTCACCAATGCCACACTGTCTTGATTAGTGTAGCTTAATAGCAAGTATTGTGTCATTGGACTGTTCTTTCTCTGACTTTGTTCTTCCCCTTCAATACTGAGTTGGTTATTCTGGGTCTTTTGCTTTTCTATATAAACTTTAAGAACAGTTTGTCAATATTAAAAAAAAAACTTGCTGGAATTTTATTGGGATTGTATTGCATCTATAGTTCAGGATGGGATGAACTGACATCATGACTATATGGAGTATTACTGTCCATGGACATGGACTGTCTCTCTAAATTTTATTTAGATTTTTGTTTGTATTGTTCATCAGAGTTTTGTAGTTTTTTTCATAGAGATCTTCTACGTATTTTATTAGGTTTATACTTAAGTATTTCATTTTTTAGTGATAACCAAATAGTAATGTGTTTCTAATTACAAATTTCACTTTTAGTTGCTGGTATATGAAAATGATTGACTTTTGTGTACTAAACTTATATCGTGCACCCTTGGTAAAATTGTTTATTAGTTCCAAGAGATTTTTTGTCAATTTTTAAACATTTTCTACATTGATAATCATGCAATTTGCAAACAAAGAGAATTTTATTTTTTCTTTCTATATCTGTATACATTTTCTTTTCCTTTCTTTTCTTTTTGTCTTATTGCAGTAATTAGGACTTCCCGTATAATGCTGAAAAGCAGTGGTGAGAGAGAATATCTTGTTTTGTTCCTTATCTAAGTGGGAAAGCCTGGAGTTTCTCACCATTAAGAACTATGTTAGCTGTAGATTTTTCTATTTTTCTTTTTCAGTCAAGAGAGGAAGTTCCCTCTATCCCTAGCTTCCCAAGAGTTCTCATTGTGAATGGAAGTTGGATTTTGTCAGATGACTTTTTTGAATTTGTGAATATGATCAGGTGATTTTTATTCTTTAACTTGTTGCTGTAATTGATTGCATTAACTGACTTTCAAATGTTGAATGAGCTTTGCATGCTTGGATAAGGCCCAATTGGTCATGGTGTGCAATTCTTCTTAAATATATTGCATTGGATTTGCTAATTTATTTTGAGAATTTTTACATCTATGTTCACGAGTGATATTGATCTAAAGTTTTCTTTACTCATAATGTCTTTGTCTGCTTTTGGTATTCAGGCAATGCTGGCCTTATGGAATTAGTTTGTAAGAATTCCCTTTGCTTACACCTTCTGGAAGAAATTGTAGATAATTTGCTTAACTTTTTTCCAAATGTTTGGTAGAATTCAACAGTAAACCAACGGTGATTGGTGTTTTCTGTTTTGTAGGAATACTAATTATGGATTCTACTTCTTTAATAGATATAAGACAATTTATATTGTCTAATTTCCACTGTGTGGACTTTGGCAGGTATATCTTTTAAGGAATTTGCTCATTTTATTTAAGTTACCAAATCTATCCATAATATGACTTGATTACCATTTTAGTATCAATTGTATCTAAGGTGATGTCTCTTCTTTTATTTCTGATAGTAGTGTTTTGTGTCTTTTCTCTTTTTTTCTTAGGTAACCTGGCTAGAGGTTTATCAATATTATTGATCTTGTCAAAGAATCAGCTTTTGGTGTCACTGATTTTCTTCTATCGATTTCCTGTTTGCAATTTGTTGATTACTGCTCTGGTTTTTATTTCCTTTCTCCTGCTTATTTGGATTTAATTTGCTCTTTTATTCCCTAATATTTTAAGATAGAAGCTTAAGTAACTGATATTAAATCTTTCTTCTTTTTCTGTTTTACACATTCTATGCTATAAACTTTCCTCTATGCTGCTTTTGTTACAGCCTACACATTTTAATGGGTTGTATTTTCATTTTAATTTACTTTAAATATTCTTTATTTTGTGACTTTTTTTCTTGGAAGCAATTGTTACTTAGAAATGACTTATTTAATATTCAAATATTTTGGAATTTTCCAGTTTTATTTCTGTAATCTATTTTTAGTTTAATTGCACTGTGGTATCAGAGCAGATATTGTATCATTCCTGTTCTTCAAAATTCATTATTATATGTTTTATGGCTCAGAATGTGGTCTATCTTGGTGAATGTTTCATGTATTCTTGAGAAGAATGTGTACTCGGTTGTTCAATGAAATAGTCTATAGATGTTATTTATGTCCAGTTGATTAATGATGCTGCTTAAATTCAACTATATCTTTACTGATTTTCTGCTCAATTGGTTTGTCGATTGATAGATTTATAATAGATATGTGTTAAAATCTCCAACTGTAATAGTGTATTCAACTATTTCTCCTTGCTGTTTTATCTGTTCTTTCTTCACATGTTTTGACACGTTGTTGCTAGGCATATACACACCAAGGACTGTTATGTTTTCTTGCAATATTTTGCCTTTTATCATTATTTAATGCCCCTCTTCATCCCTGATACCTTTCCTTTCTCTAACATCTGCTTTGTCTAAAATTAATACAGCTATTCTCACTTTCTTTTGAGTATTGTTAGCATGGTATATTTTTCCCCTTCCATTTACATTAAATAGCTATGCATCTTTGTATTTGTGAATATACAATGAATTTTTTTGGCATCATATATTAGGTCTTGATTTTTGATCCACTTTTACTATCTTAGTCTTTTAATTGATGTAATTAGGCTCCTGATTTTTAAAGTAACTATTGATATAATTTGATTAATACTTACTGTATTTGTTACTGTTTTCTGTGTTTATTTCGTTTGTTCTTATTTTTGTCTTTACACTTTTTCTTTCCTTTGTAGGGTTAATTGAGCATTTTATTTGATTTTAGTTTCTATCCATTCTTAACATATAATTATAATTCGTTTTAGTGGTTGTCCTCAAGTTTATCATAGATATGTACAACTAATCTAAGTCTACTTTCAAATAGCACTGTAAAATATTTGTAAGACAAGTAGCATATGATAAAAATGCTAATTCCTTTCTCCAGTTCTTTCTATTATTGTTATCATTTATTTCCCTTATACATAAGCATATACAATCAAATATATTACTGCTATTATTATTTTGAGCAAACTGCTATTTGTTAAATTAAGAACGTTAAAAACAAATTTATAAAAAATTTACCTTTACTCATTTTTTTTCCCCATGCTCTTTCTTTATGTAGTCCCAAGTTTCTGATGTATATCATACTCCCTCTCTCTGAAGAACTTCTTTTAATTTTTCTTGTATGGCACAACTACTAGTCAAAAAAAAAATCCCTCAATGTATTTTTGTTTGAGTTAAGTATTTATTTCTCCTTCATTTTCAAAGAATAATTTCACATGGTCAGAATTCTAGGTTGGTTTATAAAAACATGTCACTCTACTCTCTTACTGCTTGCATTGTTTCTGCGGAGAGGTTGGATGCAATTCTTATCTTTGCTTCTCCATAGGTAATATATTTTTTTCTTTTCTGTTTTTTTTTTTCTTTATCTTTTATGTCCTGAAGTTTAAATATTATTTATGTAGGTGTAGTTTTTCTTTTTTTTTCCTTTTGTCGTTTGTTCAGCTTACTGTTCTCTTCGTTTTCTGGATCTGTGGTTTGGTGTTTGGCATTAATTTGGAAAGATTCTCAATCATTATTGTTTCAAAGATTGCTTCTGCTGCTTTTTTTCTTTCTTTTCCTCTGGTATTAGCATTAAACATATGTTACATCTGTAGTAGTTGTCCCACAGCTCTTGGACATTCTGTTCTCAGGTATTATTTTTTCCAGTCTGTTTTTCTTTGTTTTTTAGAATTGAGGGTTTTTATTGTCATCGCCTAAAACTCCGAGATTTTTTTCCCATCAAAGACATGTTTCCATTCAAAGGCATTTTTCATTTCCGTTGCAACGTTTCTTATCTCTAGCATTTTTATTTTTTTCCTTAGAATTTCTATTTCTATGCTTATATCATTCATATCTTTTTTCACATTGTGTACTTTTCCATTTAATCCCCTATCATATTTATCATAGATTTCTCTTTTAAAAATTCTTGATCTGATAATTCTAACACATTCCCATCACATCTGATTCTGATTCTGATACTTTATTCAGTTGTTATAAAATGTGTTACAGACACATGAAAAAATGCTCATCATCACTCGCCATCAGAGAAATGCAAATCAAAACCACAATGAGATACCATCTCACACCAGTTAGAATGGCAATCATTAAAAAGTCAGGAAACAACAGGTGTTGGAGAGGATGTGGAGAAACAGGAACACTTTTACACTGTTGGTGGGATTGTAAACTAGTTCAACCATTATGGAAAACAGTATGGCAATTCCTCAAGGATCTAGAACTGGATGTACCATATGACCCAGCCATCCCACTACTGGGTATATACCCAAAGGATTATAAATGACTCTACTACAAAGACACATGCACACGTATGTTTATTGCGGCACTATTCACAATAGCAAAGACTTGGAATCAACCCAAATGTCCATCTGTGACAGACTGGATTAAGAAAATGTGGCACATATACACCATGGAATATTATGCAGCCATAAAAAAGGATGAGTTTGCGTCCTTTGTAGGGACATGGATGCAGCTGGAAACCATCATTCTTAGCAAACTATCACAAGGAGAGAAAACCAAACACCGCATGTTCTCACTCATAGGTGGGAACTGAACAATGATGAAACTTGGACTCGGGAAGGGGAACATCACACACTGGGGCCTCTCATGGGGAGGGGGGAGGGGGGAGGGATTGCACTGGGGAGTTATACATGATATAAATGATGACTTGATGGGTGCTGATGAGTTGATGGGTGCAGCACACCAACATGGCACAAGTATACATATGTAACAAACCTGCACGTTATGCACATGTACCCTAGAACTTAAAGTATAATAAAAAAAAAAATGTGTTGTTTTGCCTATTAGTATGCATTGTAATTTTTTTTTGAAAGGTTAGCATGATGTACTGAGTAAAAGAAATCATGGTTGGCTGGGTGTGGTGGCTCACACCTATAATCCCAGCACTTTGGGAGTCCGAGGCGGGCGGATCACGAGGCCAGGAGATTAAGACCATCCTGGCCAACATGGCGAAACCCCATCACTACTAAAAATGCAAAAAAAAATTAGCTGGGTGTGGAGACATGCATCTCTAGTCCCACCTACTTGAGAGACTGAAGCAGGAGAATTACTCGAACCTAGGAGGCGAAGACTGCAGTGAGCCAAGATCATGCCATTACACTCCAGTCTAGTAACAGAGTGAGACTCTGTCAAAAAAAAAAAAAAAAAAGAAAGAAAGAAGAGAAGAGAAAAGAAAAGGAAAGAAATCATGGTAAATATGCCTTTAGTAATATAGTGAAAACCATAAGACTCTATAGTTTCACAGTTGTTTTAATTTCTTAATAAGCCTGTACCTCTGGGCTATAAACTTCCCAAATGCTTCTTAATTTACTCTCCCCCTACTTAGGTGGAAGAGAATGGCTAGAGGTTGGTGACGCTGAATATCTCCCTTCCCCAAGATCAATTAGGTCCTGACATAACCCCAATAGGTAAGGCTCTGTTAAAAAAAAGTCCTCCTGAGGGCATTCCTTGTTAAGAAAAACAGAATATTCTGGCATATTTCAAAGTGGTTTGTTTTCTCCTCTTTCATGTCACCAGGACAGAAGTTAAAAGAGGCTTCTGAATTTATGGTATTCATGGAAAGGTCTCCATACTACCACCCTGCAAAAATTACAACCTGAGTTGGTGCTGATCATTTTGCTCTTTCCTCTGTAATTATAAGATGCCCTGGACTACCCTGCATTCTGAAAATACAACTCCCAAAATCCTATGATCAGAGAGCACTCCTTCTGCCTTGACCATGCATACTCATTCGCTATCATACTTCTCTCTTTATTTTTCTCAGTAGCAATTATTACTATATGATATTACTCACAAACAAATGCAATTTACCTCCCCTCAACTTCACTAGAAGGTTCTGTGAAGTCAGGAACGTGTCACTTTAGTTAGCTGTTGTATACAGGGCCTAGAATAGTGCCTGCATATAATAGGTTTACAAATATTTATCAAATGGATGATTCCTTCACAAGTGAAAAAGATTTTCAAACAAAGTGACTCTATGTCTAGGATGTCAGTCAGTTTGGATAGCTTTAAGACTCAGCTGACTTATTCTATTTGACTAGCAAATGCGTTCAGTCAAAATGTCATTATGTAGGTATAATTTATATGATAGCTTTTCACTAACATAATTATATGTAAAGTTATTTGCATTCCCAAAAATACATGCCCAGTGGTAGTGTATACTCAGTCTCTAGGACACACACACAAAAATGGACAGAATTCACTAAAGGAGGTTTAGTAATATTTTAAATACTATCATATTAATATAGAAATGCTTATTCTATATAACATTTTAAATACTTTAGTAAAATAAAATGTTATGGCTAGAAAATGAAGTACTAAAACCTTAAAAACTTACCTCTGATTGGTACAAATGTGAGTTACTATTTTCTTCTTTATAATTTTTTGTACTTTCTAAATGTTCTACAATGAGTATGTATTAATTTTATGATAAGGGGAAGTGTTATTTGAAACACAAAATAGTTTAGACTTCTAATGGCAAAAATATAAATCACACAGTAAAATTAAAGATAGAAATATTATGTGGAATAATGTATTATTTCATTTACCTTGATACATAGAACACAAATGGGGAAGATTTTTGTCACCTCTACACAGATTACTAGTTCTAAAACTGTTTATTTCTCAGGATAATTTTAATTATTATTATATATTTTTTGGTTTTTGATGTAATACTTTTAATTTATGTAATAATTCTTAGGCTTTTTTCTATTCTATATGAATTAAGTAATATTTTATTAATAAAATTATATTGTTAGAACACTTTCAAATTTGCAGAAAATTATGAGGAGAGTATAGAGATTTTCCATAAACTGTTTATCTAGGTTCCCCTATTATTAACGTCTTACATTTGCATAGTACAATTGTTACAATTAGTGAACTAATATTTATACACTATTTTTAACTAAAGTCCACATTGTATTTAGATTTCCTTAGTTTTTAACAAATATTTTTTCATTATTGCTATTTCAGAACCCCATCTAAGATATCACACTACATTAGTTATCAAGCCTCCTTAGGCTACTCTACACTTTGACAGCTATCAGAGTTCTCTTGTTTTGATGACCTTGACAGTTTGGGGGACTATGGATTGGATATTTTGTAAAATGCCTATTGGGATTTGTCTAATATACCTTTTGTTATCAAACTGAATGTATTAGTCCATTTTCACACTGCTATAAAGAAATCCCTTAGACTGGGTAATTTATGAAGAAAAGAGATTTAATTGACTAACAGTTATGCAGGCTTAACAGGCAGCATGACTGGGAGGCCTCAAGAAATTTACAATAATGGCAGAAGGCAAAGGGGAAACAAGGCACATGTTACATGATGGCAGGATATAGAGAGAACAATGTGGAGAACTGCCACACACTTTTAAACCATCAGATATCATGAGAACTCATTCACTATCATGAGAACAGCATGGGGGAATACCATCACCATGATCCAGTCACTTCCCACCAGGTCTCCCCCTTGACAGGTGGACACTACAAGTCAAGATGAGATTTGGATAGGGAGACAAAACCAAACTGTATCATTCTGTCTCTGGCCCATCCAAAATTTCATGTCTTTCTCACATTTCAAAACACAATCATGCCTTTCCAATAGTCCCCAAAATTCTTAACTCATTCTAACATTAACCCTAAAGTCCAAGTCCAAAGTCTCATCTGAGACAAGGGAAGTCCCTCTGCCTATAAGCCTATAAAATCAAAAGCAAGTTAGTTACTTCCAAGATGCAATAGAGGTACAGGCATTGGGTAAATGATGCCATTCCAAATGAGAGAAATTGGCCAAAACAAAGGGTTACAGGTCTCATGCAAGTGCAAAACCCAATAGGGCAGCCATTAAATCTTACAGACCCAAAATATCCTTTGACTCCATGTCTCACATCCAGGACACACTAATGCAAGGGGTGGGCTTCCAAGGCCTTGGGCAGCTCTGTTCCTGTGGCCCTGCAAGGTACAGACCCCATGGCTTCTTTGACTGACTGGCATTGAGTGCCTTTGGCTTTTCCAGGGGCATGGTGAAAGCTGTCAGTGGATCTGCCATTCTGGGCCCTTGAGGACAGTGGCCAGCTTCTCATGGCTCCACTAGGCAGTGCTCCAGTGGGGACTGTCTGTGGGGGCACTAGACTCACATTTCCCCTCTGCATTGCACTAGCAGAAGCTCTCCATGAGGGCCCCACCCTTGCAGCAGTCTTCTGCCTGGACATCCAGGCATTTCCATACACCCTGTGAAATTGGCAGAGCCTCTCAAAGCTCAACTCTTATATTTTGCACACCTGCAGGCCCAACACCATGTGGAAGCTGCCAAGGCTTGGGGCTTGCACCCTCTGAATCAATGGCCTGAGCTGTATGTTGGCCCCTTTTAGCCATGGCTGGAGCTGGAGTTGCTGGGAAATAGGACACCATGTCCTGAGGTTGCACAGAGTAGTGGGGCCCTGATCCTGGCCCACGAAACCATTTTTCCCTCCTAGCCTCTAGGCTTGTGATGGGAGGGGTTGCCATGAAGATCTCTGAAATGCCCTGGAGACATTTTCCTCATTTTCTTCACTATTAACATTTGGCCCTCACTACTTATGAAAATTTCTGCAACCAGCTTGAATTTCTCCCCAGAAAATTGTTTTTCTTTTCTCTCACATAGGCTGCAAATTCTCCAAACTTTTATGTCCTGCTCTACTCTTAAATATAAATTCCAATTTCAGATCATCTCTTTCTTTATGCATATGAATGTACATTTTTAGAAAAAGCCATGCCACATCTAGAACTCTTTGCTACTTAGACATTTCTTTAACCAGACACCCTAAATCGTTTCTCTCAAGTTCAAATTTCTGCAGATCTCTAGGGCAGGGGCAAAATGCTACCAGTCTCTTCGCTAAAGCACAGCAAGACTGACCTTTGCTCCAGTTCCCAATAAGTTCCTCATCTCCATCTGAGACCACTTCACCCTGGACTTCATTGTCTATATTACTATCAGCATTTTGGTCAAAGCCATTCAACAAGTCTCTAGGATATTCAAAACTTTCCCATGTGTTCTCATCTTCTTCTGTGCTCTCCCAACTCTTCCAGCCTCTGCCCATTACCCAGTTCCAAAATCACTTCCACATTTTAAATTATCTTTATAGCAATATCCCACTTCTTTTGGTACCAATGTTCTGTATTAGTCCATTTTCAGATTGCGATAAAGAACTACCTAAGACTCGGTAATTTATGAAGAAAAGAGGTTTATTGACTCACATTTCCACAGGCTTAACAGGAAGCATGACTGGGAGGCCACAGGAAACTTACAATCATGGTAGAAGAGGAAGCAAGGTACATCTTACATGGTAGCAGGATAGAGAGACAGCGAGAGGGTAACAGCCACACATTTTTAAACCATCAGATCTCATGAGAATTTGCTCACCATCATAAGAACAGCATGGCGGGAAACCACCCCAAAGATTCAATCACCTCCCACCAGTTCCTTCCCTTGACATGTAGTATTACAAGTTGAGACACAATTTGTGAGATATGGGTCAGGACACAAAGCCAAATCATATCATTCTACTCCTGGCCCCTCCCACATCTCATGTCCTTCTCACATTTTAAAACACTGAGGTTATGTCTTTTGGGGAGTAAGACCATAGATGTACCATTTTCATTGCATCATATCAATGGCACATACTGTCAACATGATTTATCACTGTTGTTGTTTACCTTGATCATCAACTGAGGCAGTAGTTGTCAAATTTCTCCACAGTAAGGCAGCTATTTTTATTCCTTTCTATACTATACATTTTTGAAAGAGAGTCACTATGCATAGCCCTCACTTTAAAACTACAGAATTGTGCTCCTATCTTGAGAGTGAAGCAGCTACACAAATTATTTGGTATTCTTCAAGTTTTGTTTTTGTTCCACCATGTCTTTACTTATTCAATAAGTGAAGATTTATGCGTATTTATTTTATATTTTGGCTAAAATTCAATGCTACTTTGTTTCTTTACTCATTGTTCTATCCATGCCTTTTGAGAATTCTTTCCATTGGATTCTGTGTATCTTTGACAGACCCCCCACCAGTGTGTATTTATGTGTGTGTGTGTGTGTGTGTGTGTGTGTGTGTGTTTAATCCTCTCATGCTTTGGGTGCTATGAGATGATCCAGGTGCATCGTACATATTTCCAGCCCCAAACCTACAATCAGTCATTTATCTATGGAACTCTGATTTCTTCTATTGGAAAATTGTATTAGAAACTAAGATCTGGGTACTCAGTGTACACCTGTCCAGTGAAATGTCATTTTTTAGACACTCTCAGCTGACAGAGCAAAACAATATATATATGTGCATTCTAATCCATGTATATACAGATATCTATAAGCATTATCACCTGTACCTATAGTAAGCTAAACATGACTTATACTGATGTCTCCAGTGTAAATCCATTACCACATTGATGATCCTAGCCTTCTCCCTTCGTTTATTTGTAAATTCCCATTCCAACAGTGTGAAACATGGATCCCACAGTCCACTATCCATTTATGTAATTATTTAACTCCAGCATAAATGTATAGCAGTATCAAAATTGCTAACTAATGGGGAAAAACATTTGTTAACTAGCGTGTAGTGCTTATGCATAGTTCTTTTGCCTAGTCTCAGATTCTATTCATTTCCAAAATTTCTTAAGTAAAAACCTTTTCTCCTAACACCTTCAGTGTGGTTGTTTCGTATATTTGAAATAAGTTCAAATTTTTGTCATATATTGCATTTCATCCCGAGATCTCTGATATTTTTTAAATTTCTTTAAAAAATATATTATTTAACTTTTGTACTGACTTTCATATGAATTTTGACAAATGTATATGTATCTAACATTGTAGTAGTATACTGAATAGTTTCACCACACTGTAAATTCCCTGTACTTTACCTGTACATTTTTTCTCCATTCCTCCTTGCAATCACTGATCCTTTTACTGTCTGTAGATTTATTTGCCTATTCCAGAATGTCATATAATTGGAATGATAGAATGTAGGCTTTCCAGGCTGGTTTCTTTCACTAAAATAGGGATTTAAGATTCATTCTCATCTTCATATGACTTAATAGTGTTTTTCTTTGTATCACTGAGTAATATTCATTGCATGAATATACCACAGTTTGTTTATTCATTCACTTTTTGAAGGACATCTTGGTAGTTTCCAGGTTCTGGTAATAATGAAAACAGGTTTTATAAACACTCATGTGTAGGCTTTTGGGTGAACATAAGTTTGCAAAAGAGTTAGGCAAATATCTTGGAGCACAATTGCTGGACCATGTGGTAAGACTGTGTTTAGCATTATAAGAAACAGCCTGCTTCAAAACTGGCTGTACCATTTTGTATTCCCACACACAATAAATGAAAGTTCCTGCTGCTCCACATCCTCACCACCATTTGTTAGTGTTAGAGCTTTTTGTATTATGTTAGTTTTACTCATTCTACTAGGTGTGCAGCAATATCTCATCATTGCTCTAATTTGAAATTCCCTAATAACAAATGATGTTGATTATTTTTATATACCTATTTGTCATCTGTATATGTTCTGTGATGAAATTTCTGTTTTTATTTTTAAATCAGTATTTTTTAAGAATTACATTTTAAGAGTTATTTCTACACTTTAGGTACAAGTCTTTTTCAGGCATGTATTTTGCAAATATTTATATATTGGTCTGGACTACTATTATCATTCTCTTAATGGTGTTGAATTTAATTTGCTGATATTAGGTTAATAATTTCTGCATCTATGTTCATGAGAGATATTGCTCTGGTTTTCTTTGTACTGGGTCTTTTTCTGGTTTTGATATTAGGGTAGCATCAGCCTCAAAGAATAAGTTAGAAAGTATTCCTACTGTTTCTGCCTTTTGGAAGCGAAATGATATGTTTAACAAACATTTAATTAAAAAAATATTATTTCTTTACAATTTCTATTGTATTTTTTTCATTAGATGTTTGCTAAAAGTGAACTTAAATGGTGCTTTCTGTTTTGGAAGATTATTAATTATTGATTCAATTTTTTGAATATACATAGGTATATCCAAATAAGGTAATCTCCTGTATGAGTTCAGCAGTTTGTAATTTTCAAGGCATTGGTCCATTTCTTATAAAGTACCAATTTAAGAAGCATAATATTATTAGTATTTGTTTACTATTCTTTTGATGTTTGTGGGACCAGTACAGATAATACATCTTTCCTTTCTGATGCTGCAAATTTCTGTATTCTCTATTTCTTCTTGGTTAACCTTCTTACAGGTTTATCAATTTTATGTATCATTCCAAACCAGCTTTGGATTTCATTGATTTTTCTCTATTGTTTTCTGTTTTCAGTTTCATTGATAACCTGCTTCTATTCACTGTGTTACTGTTATTTGTTTAACTTATCCAAAGACCATAATCACACAATACATTGTTACAATTACTCCAAATAAAAAGATACCTTTTATAATTAATAAGAAAAAATATTTTAATTTTATTTAATGCCTTTAATTTTGCCTCCTCTAATGTTCTTCCTTTCTTTATTTAGATGTGAGTTTCTGAATGATATCATTTTCCTTCCCTCTATAGAATTTTCAAAATATTACTTGTAGGGAAGATCTATTGATGATAAATTTCCTCAGATTTTTGTCTGAGAAAGTTGTTACTTTGTCTACAAGTCTGAAGAATAATTTCACTGGATATAAAATTTTAGATTTCATTTTGCTTTTCTTTTAAAACTAAATATTTCACTTCACTGTCTTTTTGATAACATAGTTTTAGAAGGAAAGTCTTCCATTATTCTTTTCCTTTTTCCTGAAAAGTAAGTTTTATTTTGTTTTCTTCTGATGACTTCTTTCAAAATTTTCTCTTTGTCTTTTTTTGCTGAAGTTTGATTTTAATATGCTTAGATATTTTGGTGTTTATCTTTCTCAGTGTTCTCTGAGCTTTCTAGAGCTATGGTTTGGTTTGGCCATTAATTTTGGAAAATCCTCAGCCATTATTCCTTCAAATATTTCCTCTGTCCTTTTCTCTCTTTCTTTTCCTTCTGCTATTCTCATTATATGTAAGTTACATTTATTGATTTTTATATTTTTTTCTAATAATTCTTTTTCTCTTTTCTCTTTGCATTTCTGTTTGGAAAATGTATAATGATTTATCTTCATGTTAACTTTTGTCAGCTGATGATCCCTTGTAAATAATTTTTCATTTCTGTTACTATGGCTTTGATTTCTAGCATTTTCCTTTCATGAAGGTTTTATCGCTCTGTTTAATTTACCTGTCTGTTCTATTATGCGCTCTACCTTTTTTTATAGCATACCAAACATATTAGTAACAGTTATTTTAAATTCATTGATGATTTCAACATCTGTGTCATAGCTGAGTCTTATCTGATGTTTGCTTTGTCTTCAGATCATTTTCTCTTGCCTTTTGTTATGTTCTGTAATTTTTTTTTGGTTGAAAGTCAAATATGATGCATGAAGTAGGTGTTAGAAACTGAGGTAAGTAGACCTTTAGTGTGGGGTTTTATGCTAATGTGGCTAGGAGAAGGGCCATGTTTACTGTTTGTTGTAGTTGTAGGTGCCAGAGAATTCAAATGCCTAGAGTGCCCTTGTTTTTGTCTCCCCTGTTGTGTTTAGTATCCCTCCGAACTCTTTAGATAGAGTCTATCTTACAGCTCTTTGAGAAATAACACTGTTATACTGGATCCTTATTGATGTGATGGTAAGGAGTCAGGGAGGAAGAGCATTCTACAGTATCATGATTAAATCTCAGTCTTTTAGTGGATCTTTAGACATAGACTGTAACTTTCACAAGTTACAGTTCTTAGATTTTTTTTTCCACTTAAATGTCACAGAAAGACCAGACGATGCTGGAGTGGAAGGAAAGACTTCCTTATGCCTTCTTTATCATTAGGTGGGTAAGGCTCCAGTAAAGTCTTACCCTTACAGAGTAAACTTTTGTGCGTGTGTGTGGAGAATACTCTACAAGTATTTAACACTGGCTAATTCTCTCCTTCTCCTCCCAGAACAGAAGATATTTTTTGACTTTTCAACATGTGAATTTAGTGTGGTTCCTGCAGGAAAAACCCAAGAAAGTATTTGAGGGTTTAGAGTTTTGAGCACCAAGATTGTGGCTCACAGGAATTTCTCATTCTCATGGTAGTCCACACTCAGCCTCCAACAATAAATTAAAACTATAATTTGAGTGTTCTTATCAGTTTATGACTCCAGTGGCTTCTTCTCCAGAAAAGGAGATTGAAAGCATGTCTCCATATTTGCCTGTCTCTGTAGATTTCAAGGTAGCAGTGTACTCTGGAACCTCAGTTCTCTCATGTGTCTAGTAAAAGTATTAAAAAAGTAAAAGCATTTTACGTGTCAGAGCTTCTGATGGTTAATTTCATGTGTCAACTAGATTGGGTTAAGGGATATGCAGATAACTATTAAAATATTACTTCTGGATATGTCTGTGAGGGTGTTTCTGGAAGAGATTAGCATTTCTATAAGTACACCGAGTAAAAAAGATATGCCCTCACCAATGTGGACAGGTAACATCCAATCCATGGAGGACACAAATAGAACAAGAAGGCAGATGAAGGATGAATTTGTTCCTTCTGCTTGAACTGGGACATCTTCTCCTGCTTTTAGACATCAGAGTTCCTGGTTGGCAGGTCTTTGGATTCAGACCAGGAATTATACCATCATTTCTCTTGATTCTTAGGCCTTCGGATTTAGACTGAATTACACCATTGACATTTATGGTTCTCCAGTTTGAAGACAGCAGGTCATAGAACTTCTTAGCCACCATAATATGTGAGCCATTTCCTGTATATATTTCTTATTGGTTCCATTTATCTGGAGAACTCTAACTAACACAGAGTTGAAATCAAAAGTCTAATTTATTTTGCTTTAAATCATGTAATCATGAAAAGTTTTACTAAAAACAGCCCATTTTTTTTTTTTCCAAAGGCACAGTCAAGTCTCTATTCTCATAAACATAAGGATCCATAGATGGGCTTTCCTCTTCTAAGGCTACAGTGGAAAACCATGTTCCAGGAGAGCTATGAGTCCTGGAGTCATTCTCAAGTCTCCTGGAAACCCCCACACTTGAAAATATAAAATTGATATCATCATCCTCCAAGTTTTTGTGTCACTGCTTTTAAAAGTAGTAATATATATGCCACAATATGTCTCATTCTAAAGGTTGAAAATTTTTATGCTATGACTGTAATGACATCATTCTGCCTCCCACAGAAGGCTTTTGCTTGGCGAATTCAGCAAGAGAACAAAATTAACAGGAAACGTCACTTTCACACACAGAGATGGAAAAATGTTAACGTCTCCTGAATTCTATGACAATCTCCTAGATGAGAACATATATGTCACTATAACGTACCAACGATGTGCAAACACATCTTATGAGCAGGTGCTAAACTGAGGTCACTGCTGAAAGATGGAAGTTTTGGCAGCGCTGAGAACAAAAGATTCTTCCTAGGTGCAATTTCAAGCTAAGCAATAAGAATCATGTGTAAGAAATTTTCCAGGCAGGATAAAACTTCGGGATGCTTCAGTGACATTATATGAAGAGGCCTTCTATTCTGCTCCACCTTCATTTCACAGATCATGCAGAAATATTACTCCTTACTTAAAGATTTTTTGGAATAAAATTAAACATTTTTATGAAAAAACTTAAATAATATTGTGATTGTTTCAATATAAAAAAGAAATATGTGACCTTTGCCCTCCATGAAGCCTGACCTAACAATGAATTACGAAAACTGTGCAGAAATATCTAGCAGATTCATTTTGCTCAAATTTCCCTCTGTGCCTCTGCACCTCTAAAAAGCATTTCCATGTTGCCAATATGCTGAGAATAAAGAATTACTTAAATTTGTTCAGAATAACAGTTGAAATCATACACAGTCAGTTCTATATCTAGAAATAATGTTAACATGGTTTGTATATACAAGATAGAGTGAATATTCTTTTCTTTTTCATAAGTAATCCTAAGAAGGTTTACTCTGAATGTTCACAAAGCTGTAGAGTGAGAATAAGAAGTATTTGTTATATTTGTGAAAATGTAAGACAAATGAGATCTACAAAATTTTATAGTGAAAATGATATTCTTGTTGATAGCATAGGAGAGATATGAGACTATTAAACATTAATAGCCTATCAAGCTGAGTCATTGTTCAGAGAATTGAGCACAGAATCAAAATATTACCCTACTCCAATTTGTCTTTCAAGTACCACCACACATACACACACATACACACACACACACACACACACACGTACACACAAACACCATACAAATATCCTCTTCTAGTAATCAGCTACGCTAATTATCTACCCTCTATTGCCTTTACAATTTGTTCCTTTTCTCCTGTCTCCTTTTTTGCTGGATTGAAGGAAACTTCAGTCTGGCAAAGCATTTTCCTCAACTCTACTTACTTTTCAATTTATAGCCCTAACTTATTCCTTTTGTAACTCTTTCTTGTACTCTTAACGTCTGACATTGTGGGAAATTTATTATTATTAGACAATTAAATATACATTGCATCCACAGAATGGTGGGGATTTCTGGGTTTTGACTTTTTTTAACTTTTCCCTTTTGAGTGGATCTCAATCCATATATGTCTGCTCTTAGAGGCATATAATAAAAGTCATTCTTTTACCACTTCCCTCTCATTTTCCATGCTTCCTCAATGCCCCACACACCCAGTAACATAAATACTGTTTTCTCGAATTTCATTATCATGTGATAGAGCACCAGGAATAACAGGGAGCTGTGAGAGATGAGGTCAGAACAATAGTAAGGTTATAGGAGTTTGGACTTTTCTTTTCCGGTCAATATACTCTCAAGTATATTCAAAAATATACTTGAGACAATAGGTTGAATATACTTCAAAACAATAGCTTGGAAAAAATAATAGGTACAGTTAAAATTGTTCATAATCACATGATTATGATGCTATTAGGCTGATCACATTTTAACAATTTCCTCTACTAGAGAGAGCTCTTTAGAACCAATTTACCCTGTGGCTCTCCCAAGAATATAGTATATAGCATTTGTCATGAAACCCTTTGGCATTTTTTACAATATACATTGGAAATATGCTTTAGACATTGAAGGTCATAGAAATATTTATCTTGTTATTTTAAAGATTACTTCGATGGCAGCACATAGGATGGTTTGAAGGTATTACAAATAGGCTAAATATCACCACATCTGTTAAACAAGCAGCAATGGGATAAAGCAAGCAACAGGACTGTTGAAGAGTTACTTTCAACATTATAGGTAAGAAAAATGGTGTTCTGAATAAGATGGTGCCATAGGCAATGGCAATGAAAAGGAGGAAGAGATTATTAAGAGCTTTTAAGGAAGCAGACTTAACAGGACGTATTTGACTATAGTTACAGGATGAGGGAAGAGCCCAGAGCAGGGCCCTGATTTCTGACACAGGAGCTGACTAAAGGACCGTAGCATGATATGGACATTCAAATCCGAAGGAAACTGGAGGATAGTAGAAGAAGGATGGTTTCAAGGAGGGGTGCTACAATGTGAGAAGCATGTGAAAAAGGGATGAGAAAACTTCCCTACAGTTTTGCATGGAACTGTGCTTGCCCTAAAGGGCATAGGTTTTCATGTCATGTGGCTAAGTAGAGTGAATAATTATCTCATGTAATTTATTCTTTCAGCAATTATGTCTAATTTCTTTCATTGGTATTTGGTCCTATATAAATTTGATTGATACATTTTGTTGCTACTAAAGCTAAGACTGGACTCAGGTCTGGTACTGTTATTCCCTGTGTCAAACTCTTCAACTGACCCAATTATCATCAAACAAATGAACAATCCTTCTTCTCTAAGTGAGGCTTGAAACCATGGTTGTCTCTATTTCTCCCTTCATATTTCAGTTCTACTTTTTCACCTTTTATAATGTTCTCATATCCAGAAGACTCCAAAACAATCCTGAAAGACACAAATGTAGAAATGAACAAGTGGAAAGACATACCATTACCTTGGGTGGGAAGAGTTAATGTATTAAATATGCAGTCTCCATAAAAATACCATTAGTTTTCATTTTCTTTGAAGCTCAACAGAGTTCAGTTTGAAAAAAAGAAGGAAAATGCTGAAATAAAGGATAATCTTAAAAAAGAAAAGAGTAAGAGTATTCTAGCCCTAAAAGTTGTCTACACATATTATGAACCTCCTTTAAATAATTAATTAATTAAGATGGAGTTTCACTCTTGTTGCCCAGGCTGAAGTGCAATGGTGCAATCTTGGCTCACTGCAACCTCCGCCTCCCAGATTCAAGCGATTCTCCTGCCTCAGCCTCCCGAGTAGCTGGTATTATAGGCATGCACCACCACCCAAGGCTAATTTTGCATTTTTAGTAGAGATGGGGTTTCTACATGTTGGCCAGGCTGGTCTTGAACTCCTGACCTCAGGTGATCCACCTGTCTCAGCCTCCCAAAATGCTGGGATTACAGGAGTGAGCCACCACACCCAGCCAAACCATCCTATAATTAAGACAATATTGAATCTGTGTATGAAGAGACAGATAAGTGGCACAATACAGAGAGAAGCACTATTTACAGTGACTTTAAAACACAATAACTTGACTGTGTATCCTTGGTTGGATATATTCTAAGACTCAACAAAAACTTTAAAATAATTACCCAGTTTGTGGATTATATTTGTAGATGTCAGTGATATGTTGTTATTATGAGACTTGTATGTGTAGTAAGGGAAAGACAAATCAGGATTTATGAGTATGGTTAAAGGCCAGGATTGCTGACATAAGAGAAACAGGAAATAAAAGTAAGATAAAGGTAAAAATCACATACTCCTGAATTTGAATTGGAAACATCTTTATAAAGCCATAATAAATGTTGTATTTCTAAATACACATTTCTTACGTTCGTCCTCTGGAAATACATATGTATATATAGACATACAATTTCCAATACTATAGTAATGAGCACCTCTAGCACTCAAATTGTAATTTCTAAATATCATTTCATAATGCAAGTAATAAACACTCCTTGGAGCAATAGAGGATTCCGAGTTCTGGGCAGGAAATTTAAGATGATCCTGGGGCATCATATCATACAAGAATGTGAGAAAACTCTCAAAGGCTCTAGGGCTACATCAAAAAGCCTCAGAAGTCAACTTAAATAAGGATAATTGCAACAGATTGAAATATATCAAACACATTCTAATCCATGAGCTTATAACAGTTCTTTAAAAATGAAGAAATAAAACTTATTGGTCAACTTTGGAAGATGTTAGGAAATCAACTTAGGAAGATGCTAGGGAATCAACTTATCAGTTTGCAAACCGTTTTATAAAGAGCAATAGGCATCTGAATTTTCTAAATGAGCTGTAAATCAATGTAATCAAATTATTGATGAGAAGTTTCTTGTCATAGTAGTATTTCAGTTAATAAATGATTGAAGTAGAATATTGCCATTTTATAATGACTGCTATAATACCAATGAGGAAACAAAAGACAACAAAAGAACGTATTCCTCTAATAGTACGTAACACAACCTATAAACAATTATTTTGGTTTTCTGTTTCTGTTTTTTTGTTTTTGTTTTTTGTTTTTGTTTTTTTGAGACAGGGTTTTGCTCTGTTCACCTGGATTGGAGTGCAGTGGCGAGATCACAGCCTCGACCTTCTGGGCTCAAATGATTCTCCCATTTCACTCTCCAAAGAAGTAGCTGGCACTAAGTGTGCATGCCATGCTCAGCTACATATAATTTTTTTTTTTTAGATACAGGGTTTACCATGTTGCCCAAGCCGGTCTCAAATTCCTGGGCTCAAGCGATCTACTGTCCTTGGCCTCCCAAAATGCTGGGATTATAGGCATGAGCCATAGTGCCTGGCCCAATTCTGGCCAAAAAAATTGAACCCAAATCTTTTCAAGATTTTAAATTCAACCACCATTTTCAGGAATACATAGGAAACAGAAGTTCATAGCAAATCCTACCCTGAGAATGTAGTCAACAAAATAGAGACTGTGTTTCAAGAAAAAAGAGGTGAAAGATGAAACTGAAGATTTAAAGAGATTTCAGAAACATTGACCAACTGAAGTGAATGGGCCTTATTTGGACAATAATTCAAAGAAATTAATTATAAAGAAATTTTGTATAAAAATTGAGGAAATCTAAACACTGTATGTTTGGGATTGTTAAAAATTTATTGATTTTTTAGGTATGAAAATGGTATTATGGTTGTTTGTTTTTCATTATTCCTTATCTTTTAGAAATTTATATTAAATAAATAGGTGAAGTGAAATGATGATTGGCTTCAAAAAATCTGGAGGTAAAGTAGGTAGGCAAGAATAAAGATAAAATAAGATTAGTTATGAATTGATAATTTTTGAAGCTGAGTGGTGAATATTTGGGAGTTCATTATATTCTCTTTAATATTGTTTGAAATTTTTCCTAGTAAAATATAAGAGAAAGAAATTCATATCATTCCATTCCTCTGATTTCTTACATCAGGTTCTCCTTTTCCTGTATTAAAAAAAATTGCCATCACAGTGGTCTCTTCAACCAGAATTTTAACCCTAAGTTTCACCTTGAACATGCTCATTATGTTCATTCTCTAAATCTTAAAACACAACTTTCTACAAGCAGCTACTTCATTCTAAACATGTAAGTGGTTCTCCACTTTCCTCAAAATAAACCTTAGTTTATTCTTTATTTGTAGTAAAGTATCTTATTTTTAAAATACCTTAAAATCTGTTTCTATCCAGCTATCTGAATATTTATTTTTCCTTATGAACTCTATGGTTTGGTCAAAGCACTCTTATTTGCATACTGGTCTACTTGTCCTTAGAAGAGGTCATAGGAACTTCCTCTTCTACCCTTCTAGTACCTCCTGTCTCAGTAGGTACATTTATATTTATCTGAAAGTGTTTCTTCCTCGAAGACCAATTCAAATGTCACCTTCTCCATGAAGTTTTTTCTAAAGACACTTTGGGCTATGAACAATTCTCTCTTTAAACTCCAGGATAAATTATTTCCTTAATACTCATTTTATCACATGCTCCTCTACATGACTAGTGTTATTTTAATGCATGTATTTTACTTTTTCGATGTCAGGGACTATACCAGATTTGTATGTACTCAAGAACCTACTGCAGTATCTTACATCATAATTTTCCAACAAGTGTTTGTTGATGTTGTGGTTGTCATTGCTGCCATTACTGTCGTTGGGGGTTGTGATGATGATGATTGTGGTGGTAATGATAATGATGATAAAGGAAGTTCATTTGACAATAGCTGTCTGCATCCCAAAATTTTTCATTGAGATGACCTTGCTTCTAGATACTTATGGTTAAATTTGAGAGTATTAACTCATAGAACTAAAACTTCAACTTTCCTATGGTCTTCAGAAGTCCAATTCACGTGTTTTAATAACTTAGTCTTCATAATCAAGATGATTTAAAACATGCAAGTAAGCAAACGAAAGACAAACAAAATTTAATTTTCAAAATTCTTCATTGACTTTCTACTTCTCAGAGGAAAAATTACAAATGTCTTGGTATAGCATCAAAATTTTACAGTCTGCTCTAAAATCCAAAATCATATTTTATTCTCATTGTTTCCCTTAAGGCATACCCTACTGCAGTTAAAATCATCTAATTTTACATATCTTTGGAATTATTCCTATATTGGCATTAAAATTCCTTAATTTAGATCTTCCCAATTTCTTAGATTGTTTCAATCCCTTTTCTAAAGGAGCACCTGGCCTCTAAGTGTATACTTTCTAGTTCATGCTTCATCCTTCACTGAAGCCCAAGAAGGCTTAACCCTGCTTAAAATTCTTCTGTGACTGTCTTAGATATAAAGGCTAAATGCTTTAACATAGTGTTCTGGACCTTTTAAATGATTATATTACTTCAATACCTACTATATGTTTGGGACTTACTATAGAGTGTAAACACTATACACCCAGTCCTATGAGCTATTGTCTAATGAGGGGGAAATTGTTATAAACCAACAGACATAAACATGTGATCAAGAACAAGCGCTATGACACGCACGCGTGCGCGCGCGCGCGCACACACACACACACACACACAAACACACAATACATGCCATGAGAAAGAAATTTAGAAAAACATATTTAGATTGAAGATCAGAAGAAGCCTTTCTACTGAAGTAACATTTAGGTTGGTTCCTTTATGTGCAGAAAAAGTTACCTGAGATAAACTTTGAGAAGGCTCTGAAAGTTCACAGAGCAATGAAGTCACAACATATACCATCTGTTTGTGTTTATTAGCTGCTTAATCAAATATTAAGTTTTAGAAAAATTGATGATAGGAACTCTTTATGTAAATTATGATGACCCTTAGTATTATACACTACAAGTATTTTTCTGGTCTGCTATGTGTCTTTTATTGTTATACATATTTTTCCATCAGAAGTTTAAATTTTTCAACAGTCTTTCATAGGTCTAGGGCTTTATGTTTCCTGCTTTCCCCAACCACAATATTATTATAAATATTCGTATGTATTTCCTTTCCTACTTCCAGGGTTCTCTTTTTTACATTTAACTCTTGCATCCATCTGATTCTATGTTTTACATAAGGCATAAGGGGGACCTAACTTGTTTCCTATGTGGTTAGCCATTTGTTTAAATCCCCATTTATTGAATAATAATAATAATTAGCATTTATTGTGGTTTACTATGAGACAATACTCTGCCAAATGCTTTACATTTATTATATCTGTTATTTTTCAATGTAAGTAT